>NW_024342473.1:11522011-11550565 GCF_902729225.1 Pteropus medius | reverse complement strand
TTTTTTTTTTTTTTTTTTTTTTTTTTTTTTTTTTTTTTTTTTTTTTTTTTTGGACTCACATACATTTTAGACTTGTCAGCAGTGAGGCCTGGCTACAGTGAAATAGCATTTGGGAGGCCACCTTCTCTCTCCTCATTGGTCTGCTGGGTGACTTTGAGTCTCTGTTTCCAGCCACAAAAGGAAGATGCTCCCAAGGGTCCACAAATACTAGCTGTCTGTCATTCTCCAAAGTGGCTTTTCAGGGGGATATTTAGTTAGAGCTTCAGCTGACCACGACACTTTGTCCCCCAAACGTTAGGCTTCTGTGGTTTGTCACCTATAGCCAGGGACCTAGCACATAGTCCCTGGCAGAACTGCCCAGAACAAAGGATGCTTTGGTTTTTTGGTTTTAGCTGTGTTTACCTAAGGGAAAGGATCCTGGGTGAACCCCCAAATCAAATGACACTTTCAGCAGGAGAGTTTTCAGGACTTGGTATTTGCTACTCTATCAAATAGCTGTGCTAGACTATCCATGACATGGAAGAGATAAAGGCACGTTCTGATACTTGCGTATTAAAGAGCGGCGGGGAGAGGGAGAGAGAGAGCTCAGGGCAGGCCACTATTGCTGAAAGGCCAAGTGGAACCAATGCAAGGGGCTTTTTAAAGTCTCCAGCAGAATTTTTTCTGCCTCCTTAGAAGGTTTGATGAGTGAGCACTTAACTCTTGAAGTCATTCAAGCCTTGCTTACATTTTGAACCAGAAAAAGAAACAAAAATAAAACTTACCTATACTGCAAATCTCAAGAAGACTGGAGTATAAAGACTTCATTGCAGGCGAGTGAACACAGGATAGTGGACTGGCTTGATTGTTGTCTAAGGGGGAGAGGTGAGGACTCACTGCATTAGTGTGGGAGGGGAATGTATTAACATCCAGAGCACGTGGACCTATCAACTGCAACATGTATGTTCCGGGAAGTGTGTATGAGTTTGGGTTTGTAGTATTAATTAGTAACCTCAAGAAGGGAAATAACTCCTTTTTCTTACACTAAAACATAGCAGATAGTAGGAGAAAAATATAAAGAATAAGTTGAGTTGAAATGGATGCCAGAAATTTTTTAAAATAAATTTCTTCATTTAAATTAGTTTCAAGTTTACAGTACATTGATTAAACATCTATAACGTTCATAAAATGATCCCCCCAATTGCTCCCTCCCTCCTCTAGTCCTCCACTTAGCCACCATATTTATGCTAACTGCATTCCCTCTGCCAAGCTCCTGTGCCCAGCTATCAACTAATAATTTTTACTTCTTTAACTCCATTCTTCCAGCCTCCCGACTCCCACCTCCTCTGTCTGTCACCAAATTGTCCACTATATATGCAAGTCTGTTTTTGATTAGTTTGTTCTTTTTGTTCCTTAGATACTGCATATAAGTGAAATCATATGGTATTTATCTTTCTCTGTCTAACTTATTTCAGTCAGCATAATAACCTCTAGGTCCATCCATGTTGTTGCAAATGGTAGCATTTTATTTATTTATTTTTAATGGCTGAGTAATATTCCATTGTATACATGAACCATAATTTCTTTATCCAGTTGTCTGTTGGGCATTTAGGTTGCTTCTGTATCTTGGCTATTGTAAATTGTGCTGCCAATTGCACTTCTGGGTATTTGGATTAAAAAAAAGAAGCTGGACCATCTTCTTACACCATATACAAGAATAGACTCAAAATGGATTAAAGATTTAAATGTAAGGATAAATACCCAGAAGTGCAATTGCTGGGTCAAAAGGTATATCCATTTTAAATTTTTTGAGGAACCTCCATACTGTTTTCCATAGCGGCTGTACCAATTTGCAGTCCCACCAACAATGCATGAGAATTCCCTTTTCTCCTCATCCTTGCCAACACTTGTTTTTTGGTTTATTGATGACAGCCATTCTGACAGAGGTAAGGTGATAGTGGTTTTAATTTGCATTTCTCTGATGATTAGCGACCTTGAGCATCTTTTCATATGTCTGTTAGCCATCTGTATTTCTTCTTTGGAGAAGTATCTATTCAGATCTTCTGCCCATTTTTTAATTGGATTGTTTGGTTTTTTGTTGTTGTTGAGTTGTATAAGTTCTTTATAAATTTCGGATATTAACCCCTTATCAGATGTATCATTAGCAAATATCTTCTCCCAAACAGTCAGTTGTCTTTTTGTTTTGTTTGATGGTTTCCTTTGCTGTACAAAAACTTTTTAGTTTGATGTTGTCTCATTTGTTTATTTTGTTTGTTTGTTTCCCTGACCCGAGGAGATATATCAGAAAAGAAATTCTTGTTAGTAATATCAGAGAGCCATATTTTCTTCTAAATGTTTTGTGATTTCGGGTCTTACATTTAAATCTTTAATCCATTTTGGGTCTATTCTTGTATATGGTGTAAGAAGATGGTCCAGCTTCTTTTTTTTTTTTTGCGTGTATCTGTCCAATTTTCCCAACACCATTTATTGAAGAGACTGTCTTTACTCCATTGTATATTCTTACCTCCTTTGTCATATAGTAAGTGAGCATATAGGTGCGGATTTATTTCTGGGCTCTCTATTCTGTTCCATTGATCAATGTATCTGTTTTTATGCCAGTATCATGCTGTTTTGATTATTCGTAGCCTTGTAGTATAGTTTGATATCAGGTAGTGTTATACCTCCAACTTTGTTCTTCTTTCTCAAGATTGCCATGGCTTTTTGGTTTTTTTTTTTTATGGCTCTATATAAATTTTAGGATTGTTTGGTATTTTGATAGGGATTGCATTGAATCTATAGGTTGCTTTCAGTAGTATGGCCATTTTAACAGTGTTGATTCTTCCTGTCCATGAACAGGGTATATGCTTCCAATTTCTTTTTTCAATGACTTATAATTTCTGAAAACAGGTCTTCTACCTTCTTGGTTAATTTAATTCCCGGGTATTTTATAGTTTTCACAATTGTAAATGGGATTGTTTTCTTAATTTCTCTTTCTGAAAGTTCGTCATTGGTGTATAAAAATGCCACTGATTTCAGAATATTTATTTTGTAATCTGCTACTTTACTGAATTTATTGATCAGTTCTAACAGTTTTTTGGTGGAATCTTTATGGGTCTCTATATATAGTATCGTGTCATTGGCAAATAACAAGAGTTTTACTTCTTCCTTTCCAATTCAGATGCCTTTTATTTCTCTTTCTTGTCTTATTGCTGTGAATAAGACTTCCAATACAGTGTTGAAGAGGAGTGGTGAAAGTGGGCATCCTTGTCTTGTTCCTGATCTTAAGGAAAACGCTTTTAGCCTTTCCCCATTGAGTATGGTGTTAGCTGGAGGTTTGTCATATATGGACTTTATTATGTTGAGGTATGTTCCTTCTATTCCCACTTTGCTGAGAGTTTTTATCATAAATAGATGCTGGACAGAAATTTGTTTTGATAATGGTAATATTGAGTTATCAATATGCTACTTGGGCCACTTCAAAAAATAAGTTGAGTATTTGGGGTAAGTTCACATTGCACGCAAACTGACTCCAAAAGCCTATATAGGTAGGTTGTTCTCCATAAACAGAAACTAAGTCCTTCTGAAATGGTTTAGTCTTATTGTGATATTGTATTCAAGATCAGGAAATACTGCCCCATTTACAGTTAGAGAAGAGTGAGTCACATAGCCTGGCTTCACTTTAGATTAACTCTGGGCCTTTGCAAAGTTGTGTAGCCTCTCAGACACTCTGTTTCTCCACCAGGATACAAAGATAATGATAGTTGTAAGTTTATTGGAAAGATTGGTGATCGAATCAGTGTATTAGTCAGCTAGTGTTGAGTAACAAACCACTCCAAAAGCTCAGCAGCTTAAAACAACCATTGTTTGCGCTGACTCTTGCTTCTGTGGTTCACCTGGACTTGGTATTTTGCTGCAGATTCGGCTCAGACTCTTCCACCTGTGTTGGTTATGGGCCCACGCTGAGGGCCAGCAGTTGCCTGGAGAAGCTCTTCCCATGGCAAAGGCAGAGGTGCAAGAGGGCAAGCAGAAACACACGATGGCACTTTACTCCTTCTACTCACATTCCGTGAGCCAAAGCAAGTTAATAGCCTAGCCCAAAGTCAAGAGACAAGGACATAACACTCCACCCATAGAAGGAAGAGCAGCAAAGCTGTCTAGCAAAGGGCATGGGTACAGACGGGGTGACTAATTCAATCTACCACCATCATCAAGTGATCGGCACTGTGCCTGGCACATTGTGGTAGTAACTTCTCTAACTATTGTTATTATTACTCAGTATAGGCAAGTCAAAAGAGAAAGTTTGAATCTTAAGCTAGAAAGTTAAGCATTGGAAGTGTGTTAAATAAAATCAGTTTCAGCTGAAATATGATAGTGCTAACAAATTTTCTTTTTGCTTACTTCTTTGACTCAGGTAGCCAGCACAAGTGCCCGGGATATGGTTAGGTGTTCAGTAACCATCTGATGATTGATAAGAGGTTAATTTTCCTGATAGAGATGCAGCATGGGATAGCAGAACAAACCCTATTCTCCCTACCCCTCACCCCCCATTTCTCAGCACTGGTCTGGGTTTGAATTCTGGCCCTGGCTTTCACGAGTTATCTGACCTTGGGCCAGCCTGTTAAGTTCTCTGTGCTTGGTGAAAGCAGGGTATACTGGGCTTTACCGTTTTTTTATTCTCACATAGTAGCAATATGCCTGGCACATGGTTTGTACTCAGTAGATCTTGGCATATTTCTGGAGCTTATTTATGTTCTCTGCTTCTAATCTCCCCAAACCCCATGTCCAAATCCACTGGTATTCATGTCGGCCCCCACATAGCTGTGGGTAGCTGGTCATTGGTAACAGAGGACTCTAGTGGCATGTGGCAGGAGGTGGGGCCCAGCCCCACCCTCCCCCCTTGGGAGCATTCTGGCAGGCTTCTCCTCACCATCGGCTTTGGACTCTGGCATGTCCACATCCTTGGCTGTGGCTCCTACCACCATTTTGGGATACTTTATGGGTCCCATTGGAGCCAATGGGAGGAAACCTAATTTCCTGCCACAGGAAATGGTTTAGCTAGTGAAGAACATATTTAAGGATTAAACCTCTGTCAAAGGAGCTGGAGAGAGTTGCTGAAAAAGACTTGGGGGGTCTTTCATGAGGAAGCCACCAGGTCTAGGAAGAAATCGCAGTCATAAACGGGGAGGAGGCCTGAAGCCCAGTTTCTGGGGCTGTACTCATAGCCCCTAGCAGCTGGTCTTGGGCTACAAGGGCTGGGTCAGGAGAGTAGGTCATAAATAGATTCTTTTCTGCAACCAAGCATGTTTATGGTAACATCAGCTCAGAATTAAGACCTATTTATTGGATTTACTTAAAATGGGCCTGGTGCCCTGTGAAGCTTGGGAGGGTGTGTACTGGACGCATCAGCTAAATTAGATCCAGCAGCTGAAACTCCCAGTTCACTATTATTATTTTGGTAAGCAATGGTGTGTATTTTGAGTGGGAAGGAGAAGGAAGGAATACTGGCTCCTAGCAGCCCAGACTAAACCAAGAGAAGTCACCATTGATGCATAAAATGTGAATGAGAGGCCATTGCTGTCTTGAGTTAGGGAATTGTATGGCCCAGAAGCAGGGGCATGGACCAGATGACTTCCGGAAAATACTGCCAATCCACACCAGTAGTCACATGCTCATGAGCTGGAGAGCTTGCTTGTCTCCCTGTCCTCAGGCCCAGCCTGGCAGCCAGGAGAGCTGACCTTCACCTGCAGCCCTGGCGCAGACTGCTGTGTGATCCTGGGATGGGATCCTAGGTGCACAGTGAGGCAGGGCCCCTATGAGACATGCGTTGACCTGTTCAGCATAGGTGTGGCTGACCTGAGAGAAAGAGCACAGAGCCTTGCAAATATTCAAAGCATTAGGCCTACTGAGGTTTTCATTGCGGCCCACCTAGCTGGGCACCCAGAAGGCCAAAGCAAGGGAGGGGACTGGAGTTTTTGAGCTCCTAGTATATACCTTACTTTGTCAGGCATCGTCATAGTAACGAAGGTAGTGATTGTTGAACAATAATAATAGATTGCTGCCATTTATTGTGTGTTTACGCTATACCAAAGGTTTTCCGCACAGGATATCATTTTTCCGCACAGGATATCCTTCCAGCAGTTCAACCTAGGGGCTGATATTTCAGATGAAAAAAATTAAGGCCAATTTGATAAAGTTTACGCATTTATCGAGCACAGAGTCTGTATTTGGATTCAGGTTAATCCTGAATCTAAAGCCCCAAAGCCCTTGCCTCTTTTTTTTAATTGTGATATAATCGATGTACAACAAACAGCACATATTTAAAGTGTACAAATTGATAAATTTTGACATATGTATACGCCTGTGAAATCATCACTACCAATAAGATAGTAAACACAGCCTTTACCCCTTAATAAGCCCCGCGCTCCCGTCCCCACACATCCCCATGTCACCGCTGATCTACTCTCTGTCACTCTAGATTAGTTTGTAACTTCGCTTTACTTTGAATTACTCTGTAATTTTATCTAAATGGAATCACGTCTGGCTTCTTTCACTCGGCATAATTATTTTTAGATTGATCCATCTTGTCGTGTGTGTCAGTAGTTCATTTTTTTTTTTTATATTGCCAAGTAGTAGTCCTTTGTATGGCTATGTCATGGTTTGTTTAGCCATTTACCTGTTGATACACATAGGGTGATTTCCGGTTTGGGGCTGTTACAGATGGAGCAGCTGTGAACGTTCATGTATGGACAGATACTTTGATTTCTTTTGGTTAAGCTTAGGAGTAAAATGGGTAGATGATATGGTACGTTAGCTTTCAGCTGTTTAAGAAACTTCCAAACTGTTTTTCGAAGTCGTTGTACCATTTTACATTCCTACCAGCAATGTTTGAAGTTTCAGTTGCTCCACATCCTTGCCAATGGGTGGCACAGTCTTTTCATTTAATCTATTCTAATAATTATGTGGAGGTGTCTCACTGCAGTTTTAATTTGCACTTCTCTAAAGACTAATGATGTCAAACATGTTTTCAGGTGCTTATTTGCCATCTTTATATCTTTTTGTGTAGTGTCTGTTTAAATATATATTTTTTTATTGTTGGGTTGTTTTTCTTACTATATTGAGTTTACAGGATTCTCTATATATTCTGGACATAGGTCCTTTTTTAGATATATGTTTTGCAAATATTTTCTCCCGATTTGTGTCTTGTCTCTTTATTCTTTTAACAGTGACTTTCAAAGACCAAAAGCTTGTTTTGATGAAGTCCAATTTGTCAACTTTTTTTTTTCTTTTTTAATGGAATGTGCTTCTGGTGTGGTATCTAAGCAATGTTTGCCTATCCCAAGGTCACAAAGAGTTTCTCCTATGTTTTCTTCTACAAGTTGTGTTATTTTAGGTTTTATATTATGACCCATTTCAGCTAATTTTTATATCGGGTACCAGGTGTAGATTGCAGTTCATTTTTCTTGCATATGAATATCCAACTGTTCTAGCACCATTCGTTGAAAAGACTATCTTTTTCTCTACTAAATATTCTTTGGTCCTTTGTCAAGAATGAGTTGTCCATATATATATTTGGTGATTTCTGGACTCTCTTGGCTTTCACCATCTGTTTACCAGTCTTTTTGCCATTACCACACTGCCTTGATTACTGTAGCTCCCTTGCTTTTTAAAAATTTAATCATTTATCAAAGTAATTCACGTATATAATAGTTTAAGAACTCAAGAAGTCCTTGACTTGATTCTCTCTTGAACTTTTAATTTATATTTTTATTTTTTGTTTCCAAGAGTTCTTTCTTTTCTTTTTTTTTTTTTAAATAGCCTGTAAATGTTCCTATTTTAGGATTGCAATATCTTATCTCCCTGAGAGTAGTGTTGGTTTTGTTTTATTTGGTTTGGAAGTTTTTTTCTCTCTGCATTATCACAGACTTCCCTTTTTTCCCCCTTCTTGTTTCTTTCTCTGTGCCTCTTGTTAGAGGCTTTCTTTAAATGGCTGGAGCTTCAGGCCATGCATTCCTATTTAAGAGTGGGACAATAAAAAGCTGATTAAATGCTCTATGTATGAAGGTGGAAGAGACTTGTTGGCTGGTGGGTTGCCCTGTAGTCTAGGATGAGCTGGCAGGAACAGGGCCATTTTGTTGGGGGGATCCCCAAATGTCAGGATTGCAGGTCTCGTGGGCTGTGCTGTTTAATTTCTCCACAGGGAAGGGCTGATAGGAACTTGGCCTTTCCCTCACTCTCTTAGGCTGCCTGCCCCATGGAAGGGTGGGAGCACAGGCCATCTGTCACTGTCCTGGGTACCAAGTGAGCAAGGGAGCCTCCATGAAATCTAGCCCTCGTCTGACCCTCACCCCAGCTGTGACCTGGTGGCCCTTTCAGAGCCCTCCAGTTTATTTTTTGTAGAGAGCAAGCCTGTCTCTTGCAGAATCAGGGAGACCCTGTTTGCCGGGGCTCAGGGAAAGGGCCTGGGATCTGAATGCCTCTTCTATAGACTTTCAACCCATCTTGTTTTCAGCTTCATCTTGAGAAGTGTGTGGTGCCTCCAATTCCTGAGTCTTTCCCGGGTTCTGAGGCACAAATAGAATCACTTTTATTGGTTTCCTCTGATAGGTGCTTGGTTTCAGCTCACTCCACTCTGCTAAGTCTGTTTCCATGCTGCCATCCACTTTCTATTTTTGTCTGCTCTGTTCTCCTACTCATTGTCTTCGGCAGGACAGAGATAAACACATCCATTCAGTCTGTTTTATTTGACCAAAGAAGGTTTCTTAACCCCCTTCCCCCTCCTTCCACTCCACCATCTCTGTTTTGTCCTTCTCCCCCTCCCTCCTCCTTTCTCCCTTCCTTCATAATTCTCCCTCCCTTTTACTACCCCTCCTCCGATTTTCTCCTTCTTCCTTCTTCTTTGCCTGGAGCTTTCTGTGCCATAGTTGTTCCAGCAGGCAGCCAAGTTCTTCAGGCCCTGAGAGGAAACAGCCCACGCAATATAGAAAGAATTGGATGAGGAATCAGGAAACTGAAGTTCTCTATCTACAGATGTGATGAACCTTCTGTCCTCCCCGCACCCCCGACTCTCCTTCCCATCTCCAAACCCGTGATGACCACATCACAACCACAGCACAGCCCCACCTCATGCCTCACCTGCTTCGGTTCGTGTCCCACTGGCTGCCCCATTGCTTTCTGCTCTATGCCATTTTTTCTCGTTGTAGGTTCCTGAGTAGGTGTGGGGCCCTGGGTCCACTATGGATCCCTGGCAAGTGAGGTGCCTAGTTCAGGTGTCCTGGTTCTGAGGGTTTGGCATGTTAGGGCTGTATATAAGTGTCCCTCCTCATTAGGAGTGCCCAGAGTCTCCTGCGCACACACAGCATCCTGTCCCCTCTACCATCCCTTCCTAAAGGCTCAAGGCCCAGGTATAGGGCTGATAGGAACTTGGCCTTTCCCTCACTCTCTTAGGCTGCCTGCCCCATGGAAGCTGTGATCCTTCTCCGGTGTTGTCCATCACCACCCCTCCTCCTGCCGTGTATTATTATTTTTTAAGCAGGAAAGCACCCACTTCCGTCAGTCAGGCGAGGACGGGTGGCTCTGTCCACAGCCCCATTCCTCCCTCGCTGCTGGCCTGAGCCTTTCTCCTGGGCCTCCCCCTGCAGAGGTAGCTACAGATGTCCAGCTGGCCCTTTGTTGGGGCTTTTGTCAGACACTGAAGAGCAAATGTGGCCCCTTCCCTGATCTCTGGGCACTCAGTGGCTTTGCAAGAGAATGGGAACAGCTGAATAATTGTCAGTCCCCACTCACCACTTCCCACTCTCCCTTTCTCTCCTCCTCGGCCCCACTCTCACACCATTTATCCAAAGCTGGGTTTGGAGAGTGCTAATTGTCATGTGGAATAATAATATCGGTTGGCATTTCACAAAACACTTTTAATTGAATACCGAGCTGCAGAAGGTCAGGGGGATGGGAGAATGTTCCCATTTTACAGGTGAAGTAACTGAGGGTCCCAGAGACCTCATGACTCGCCCGGTGTCTCACAGCCAGGAGTCTAGAACCCGATTTTGACCCGGGTCCCCTGACTCCGTATCTGGCAGTCTTCCTTCTATACCTCAGGGTGAGTCCAAGGCTGTCCTCTGCCTTCTGCCTGGTAATCACAGTTTTTGGCTGCAGGGGTTCTTTTGTCTGAGGCCCTGTGTGAGAGAGGTAATTACATCCTTTGAGATGCCCTAAGTCAGCAGCTCTCTGTCTTCCCTGTGACCAAGCCCAGCTCTGGCCTTTGTCCTTCCTCATCCCCAGGCCTGTGGCCTGGAGAGTTTGATTGGATTCCTCCATTTCTCTCTCTTTGGTGCTTCCTATTGCATCTGGCTAGCCCCTTCCTCACAGAGTGTCCCTAAATCCTGTTTATTCAGGCAAACGGGTACCCTCAGTCCTATGGAGGCAGGGAGAAGGAACTCGCAAACACCTCTCCACCAGCTCTGCCCAACTGTTAGAAAAATCATGCCCACTACTCTGTCCCTACTGCCGCACATAGTAGGCTCTTATAAAATACTTGTCAATATTTTATGTGTGAATAGAATCTCCTCACTTGTCTGATACTGGTTGTCATCTGAAATCTCACATCCCTTCAGGAGCCTCCCAGCTCCCCACCTTACTCATGGCTGACAGTGCTTCTACCACTTCTGCGCTTCCCAGTTACGTCTGTAGCACTGCTACAAATTGCTTGCCTGCATATCACCTGGAGGTTTTATAAAGAGGAAGATTCTGATTTAGTAGGTTGGGGTAGGCCCTGCCTTTTCAACAAGCTTCCATGGATCCACGTTGCTGGTCCAGGAACTACAGAATATGTGGTTTGCAAAGGGACAGGGCACTGCCATTGGGTGTGTTTGGCCCAGTCATGCTGAGGACAGTTGTAGAACTAAGCGTGGTGTGGAGCCGCAGACTCCGCTCCTGCTCAGCGCCTGCATGACCCTGTGGGCCTTAGCTCCGAGCTAGAAGAGAGCCGAGGATGGGTGACGCCTGCGTCAACCTGCAAAAAACCTTCAAACCGAAAGAGACTCCGGACAAGTCTGCGGTGTAGGCTCTTACAGTTTAAAAGCCCCTTAAATGTCCTCCTTTCCCTCCCTGCCTTATCACAAATACCACTTTAAAAAGACAGTTTTTTTCTCTTTGTTTTCTAAGGTGTGAGGGAGGGACGAGGTGAGTGTCGAAAGACATTAGGGGCGGCTTGTGTGCTTTGTCACCTCAGTATGTGGTCCTCATATTCCTACCAAAAGAATTCATTTTCTTACTCAGCCTTTCCCCCGACTGCTCACCTTTGCCTGGCTCTGGACCTTTTCAGAGCACCATCCAACTGCCATCCTTTCATATGGGAGGCAGGGGGGAGCTTGGGGAGTGTGGAGAACTTACCTCAGGGACTCGTGGTTTCAAGGCCTCCTCCGCCAGCCTGGGGAGGCCTCGGCCTTCCTTGGTGGGCCTGTGTTCTTCTCCTGGGATCCCTTCCAGCACTAACAGTTCGCGGTTCTCTGATCTCTGGGCCCTCTGAGTCTGAAAGAAAGGAGAGGGGGAGAGCTTTCTGTGCCTCTGCCAGCAAACTCACCGGGAGCTGCAGAAGGCAGGACTTTGAAGAAGGCAGGCCAAGTCCACTTCATGGTCTCTTTTTGCCCCTCCCTGTCCTGTCAGGTCCCTGGATGGCCGACTGCAGGTGTCCCATAGGAAGGGGCTCCCCCATGTCATCTACTGCCGCTTGTGGCGGTGGCCTGACCTGCACAGCCACCATGAGCTGCGGGCTATGGAGCTGTGTGAGTTCGCCTTCAACATGAAGAAGGACGAGGTCTGCGTGAATCCCTACCACTATCAGAGGGTAGAGACCCCAGGTATGCTCCCCTCCTCTCGATGGGGCCTGCAGCTGCCACATATCACCGCCTCCCCCACCCGCTCTTTGTCTCCCCTCCCTCCTCCTCCCGCCCCTCCTGAGGGAGGGTCTGTAGTGTATTTGAGGGTACAGGGGCTTTGGTGCCAGCCTGGCATCGGTGCCAACACTCCTCTGCTCTGTCTCTGGGCAGTTCTACCTCCTGTGTTGGTGCCGCGCCACACGGAGATCCCGGCCGAGTTCCCCCCACTGGACGACTACAGCCATTCCATCCCCGAGAACACTAACTTCCCTGCGGGCATTGAGCCTCAGAGCAATATTCCAGGTAGGTACCTGGCAGTGCAGGGGGCCCGGGGACATGGCCCACTGCTCCGCTCTTGCCCCCACCCCCAGCAGCCCTCTCTGCACACAGGGCTGGCCCCTGACTCAGAACCCCCTCCGTGTTGGGAGAGGACCCGTGGCCTTGGCTCCCTGCTCACTAACGATGCTTTTCTTGGCACGGAGAAGTGGCAGTGTGACCCTTCCGTCTGGCCTCGGTGTAGTCATTTATTTTGGAAGCGGAAATAGTGACGCTGTGTTCCTCTCACCGCCCTCGAGGCTGGGGCTGGAGTTCAGGCAGAACCCCTGATGGTCTGGGGGCTGCAGAGGCAGTGGGTGCACCGCTGGCCAGGCAGCGAGCAGAGAGCTGGCCTTTCAGTCAGCCTGCCGAGTGGTTACAGCCTGGGTGAGGGTTGAGGCCCAATTTGAGTTTTGGCTCCACAGGGAGAAGTGGGCTCCGCTGTCAAAGAGTGCAGATGTTTTTAGAAGCCCTTCATTTACATGCAAATAATGTGTGAATCGGCAGCACTCTTGAAGTCCTGGAAAACAGCTTGGCGGCGTTGTGCTAGTCATGGTGCAGGGACCGTGGCTGCTGGGCGGTAACCTTGCCGCGTCCCTTTCAGAGCATTCTGATTTGGATGAGCCTTCATCCTGAGTGAGTGGATTGTGTTGAGGGTGACCACAGGCCTGTGTGCATGGATCACTGCATTAAGGAGAGACCCACTTTACAGATCCAGCCTTTTCAGACCCTGTCCAGGTAGCGCTGGTCTCCAGGGGGCAGGCCACCTACTTTGTTCATTCAGCAAAGTTTAGAGAGCTAAGTCGGTCCGGACGGTGGATTCAAAGAAATAGATCACAGTCTCTGCTGTCACTGAATGTGCAGCCCACTTGGGAAGCTAGGACATCCCCTAAGGAGATGACAAATAACAAGGCGCTTGCACAGGAGTAGATGACAGAGCCACAGTGGGGTTTGAAGCAGCCGCCCTTCAGAGAACAGAGATGGGTAAGGCTGAGGCAAGTCCACAGCTTCCCCTGGAGGAGTGGGCTTAAACCTGATGTTGAAGGATGAGGAGAAGTTAGCCTGGCAGAGGCTGTAGGAACAGGCATGTCAGACTTATGAACAAAGGCAGTAATGATGAGGTGGGGAGCCCTGAGGTCAAGGGCATGAGGACAGCAGGATCTAGGGGCCGTGCCCTCTAGTCAAGGCCCAGAGCTCCTCCAGCACCTGCTACAGGCATCGTGGTGTGAATGTGTGACAGAGTTTGCTAAAGGTCTCTCAAGAGCCAAGCTATGGAGGCCATTTAATGAACTGCTTTCTTTCTGATTCCCAGAAACCCCACCCCCTGGCTACCTGAGTGAAGATGGAGAGACCAGTGACCACCAGATGAACCACAGCATGGACGCAGGTCAGAGTCTTGGAGGGACGGGCCCTTAATCCTGAGTGCCTTCCCTTCCTCCCTCTCTCTTCTCCTCCTCCCTCTATTGCTCTGTTCAGTATTTATAGAGCAACCACTCTATGCCAGGCACTGTGCCAGCCGCTAGGGATAGAGGAGGAGCCTGAGCTGCTCACAGCTTGTTGGGGAGACCGACAAAACAAGTGTCAGTTACTGTGCCATCTTATATATGCCCTGGTGGAAGACGCCACATGGTATCAGGAGCACAGAGTAGGGCCACTTATACCTAGCCTGGGGAGGAGGTATTGAGGGTGCAACAGTACCTTGTAGTGGAGGTTTTTCTTGAGTTGAATCTTAGTGATGTGTAGGTGTTCACCAAGCCATCAGGGCAGGCAGAGGGTATGCCAGTCAGAGTCGATGGAAAAAAGGGCAGGAGAGCCTGGTGCATTCTGGGGATGGTAAGCACTCAGTGTGACCAGAGCCTACTCCTCTAGAGGTGGGGAGAGACAGGAGGGCATGCCACTCAAGCCTTCAAGTGTGGCAGGGGACTCATGGGGAGCCACTGAAGGCTTTCAGTGAATCTGTGCCTCAGTGAGATGTTGCTGGCTGTAGGCTTGGGCATGGGCTTGATCACCAGAAACAGTTTCTTAGAGCCTGAATGAAGGCAAGGTCTGTGCCGATGGCCAGTGGAGCCCCCTGAAGCATCTATTTTTGTGTGGTGACCAAATGTGATCTGTGTGTTCCTACTGTGAGGGACCCAGCCCAGTTGTCTTCAACCACATCTCCAGATGTTCCTGCATCATTTATTATGAGGCCAAATTGGCTCCAGACCAGTGGCTTCTAGAATTGAACCCCAGCTGCCACATGGAATGTGCACTGCGTTGTGTGCGGTTGGGTGAGGAGGAGGAAGGAGCCAAGCAGATGTCCTGCTCTGATGATGGTGGGCATGCATCGTGCCCACAGGACCGCCAGACACAGCAGAACCACCTGCCTTGCACACGGCCCAAAAGAGACAAAAGACACTCACATGTTCATTGTAAATGTAGTTGCTTGGTACCTAGCCTGGGCAAGGTGGTACTTTGGGGTTTAGCCTCCCCCAACACCCCACCCCCCTCCCATGAGTGGCTGACAGTGTGAACCCAGTGGGAATACACTGAAGACCTTCCTGTATTCGATGCCAAGTGGCCGTGGCGAGCTCGCAGCTATTAAACGCTGGCATGGGATGCAGGCCAGCTAAGCAGCATCTCTCCAGATGCTGTATTTCTTCTCACTGTCCCTTCTTTCTTTCCTCCTTGCTGCTCTTCATGGTTGTGGGATGATGATTGTTATAAGAGAAAACAGACCAAAGAGGAAGGTTCTGTGTATGGGCCGAGCCGCTGCCTTTTTCGCCCCCTCAGGTCTCAGTTCTTCCCCCTCCCCCTGTTTCTTTCTGCGCCATTTTCTCTGTCCCCTCTCTATTCTTCTTCTCCTCCCATGAGTGAACTTGCAGGGCCCTCTTGGGAACGTAAGTGATTTATTGAAAGTGGACGCTGGACTTTGTGGACTGCAGCCAGCCCATTGGTGGCTGAGTTGGTGAGGGTCTCCTATTTATTCTGTTCTTCACTCAAAGTCATCTGTTTGGAAACCAGTCCAGTTGCTCATGGACAGCTGAAATGTGGCGGCGTCCCAGCTGGAGCCTGAAGGTCACTACCCAGCCAGCCCTGTATCTCCCCTAACTTGCATACACATGCCTGTTCAGATCAGTGAGAAGGGTCCCACAGCTTTCCTGGGTCTTCATGAGCCACCACAGAATAGGAAATCAAATTTATCGAGTGTCTACTATGTACCAGTCTTGGTGTGGGCATTTTTATATGCATGTTCTCACTTCATTTCCATAAGTCACATAATAGATGGTATTATCCCCGTTTTACACCTGAGGGAAAAAGTCAAAGCTTAAAGAGGTTAAACCTCTTTGCCAAAGTCCACATGTCCAGACCCCGTGCTGATTCGGAAGCTCTGCTTCTTCTGAAACTCTTCTACATCCCCTGATGAATTGGGTGCTGGGGGAGGAAAAGAAGCCCATGGCGGCAGCAGGAACAGAACCCCCCACTAACAGCTGAGGGAGGCGTATACAGGAGGCCCAGCCCCTAGAACTGGTAGATTTCAGGGTGGGGCCAACCCCACAGGGTCGTTAATAAATATATAACTTTCGTAGCCCCATGGGTACAGGGACAAAGGAGGGACATGCCCAGTGTTGCTCTGTGAAAGGCAGCCACTTGGTTTTTTGGAAGGTCGATGCCATGTGGGCTTTAAAAAAAAACAACAACAACAAACTGCTGGGGGTGAGGGGTGGACAGACGGTAATAGAGGAGGAAGAATTGGGTAGGTTTGGACTTTTCCCCATGTACAGCGTTATGTCTTACATAAAAGTCAGTCTGGTTGCTGAGTCGTGGGATTTCTAAGGCAGCTTGGTGAGTTTCCTGAGACCTGGGGAAAGGGTTAGATTGGTATTTCCAGGTGCATGAGCTGTTGGGAGAACTGACTGGTGATGTCTGGGTAGCTCTCGCCCCACCTGTGTGAGAGGTTACTGCCCGAGTCTTTGAGAAGCTGGGGAGGGGGGCCTTCCTTGCACCTCTTGTTTTCCTGCGGGCATAGTTAACAGGGAGGGTCAGTGTGGTGTAGGGTGTTGTACCCTAGTTGGGAACACAGCAGCCCTGCACTGCGGGTCCTGGTGAAGAGCATCAAACCATCGAGTTGTGGCAGAGACCTTGAGATCAACCCACTCGTCCATTCATTTCACAGATGAAGAACCTGGACCCCAGGGAGAGAGAGCGTGGGCAAGGATATGGAGCTAGGCCTTGTCCTGGGTCTTGGAGGCTCAGCCCAGGTTTTCTTCCTGCTGTGTTGAGCTGCCCCACCTGGATTTAAGTGTTTAGTAATTGGGCTCTCCTGCCAAGATTCTCTTATGAAGTCTCATACCTGTGTCTCACCTTGCAGGTTCTCCAAACCTATCCCCGAATCCGATGTCCCCAGCACACAGTAACTTAGGTAAGTGTCTCCTCAGTCTGAATGACTGGAACCCCCTCTGGCTGCAGCCCTGTCCCAGTGTGGGGAGAGGGTCCTGAAGGTGAGGCTCCACCCCCAAACCCCCACCACTGGCCAGCTCAGCCCATCCCATCAGGTTTCTGGTTACAGGGATTCTGGGGTCACCCACAGAACTGGAAACCTGAGAACAGTGCTGGCAGGAAAGGCAACCATGTGCCAGGTTTGTGTTTCCCTGGGTGGTGGTTAGATGTGAGTGAGTGAAAGTCTCCCGAACTTTGTGCTCGGGAGACAAGGGTCTGTGGTCAGCCAAGCCTACGTGTGTGGTTGGTTGCAAACCCACGGTCATCGGTGCAGACTCCAGCCCCTGACTTCTGTAGACTTGTTTCAGATACACTTATTTCGATTTTATCTGAGCATTTCATCTTACAATGATGTAGTTTTTATTTAAAATGGCAACATATAAAGATTTTGAAAACAAAAGCAAAATTTCCCACAGTCTCTTTACCCAAACACACTGTTATTGTTTTATCACCGTCCTGATTTTTGTGGATCAGGCGTGTAGAGTAGTGCCTCACCATTGAGATCATAGTGCATATCCATTTCTCCGTTCTTTCTTCTCTTTATATTATTTTGTAAACACATTTTCATATTTTGATACTTTGTTTATCATTTTACATTATCTCATGATGTTTTGGAACAGCGAGGCCATCATTTCCACGACCTTCCCTCCGTTGGACTTCTGGGTCAGTTTTTCTGAGATTTGTTTTTTACTCCGGAGCAACCTTCAGCTCTGATGTGGTGGACCTGCAGAAGGTCTCAGAACAAATGAAATATCCATTCCGTTTTTATTGAGGGGAATTTATGTTCTGGTCTGGTAGTTTTAGAAAATGATGAGCTTGGCTTTGTTTCAGCCTTTATTACTGTGTCTTAATGTGCGGCTCAGGAGATGAAATAGTTAATGTCCAAGCTTGGTGAATCAGAAGGGATTGGCCTGGCTTTTGTTCCCAGTTGTTTCCAGTCCTTGACTGATAGCATCAGATGAGGAAAGTCATCCTTTGGAACATTGGGAGATGCTCGAAAACCTTTTAATGCAGGCTGACAAGTGGGCAGTGTGAAATGTGACTTTGGGGGATCTGTTTTAACATCTTTGTAAAATAATATCAGTGTGAGTGTTGGGCTTTGCTGAGGGAAGGTCAAATTCCTGATGTGAAAGGACTGATTGAGTTATTAAAAACAAACTCTGAAGGCTGGAAGCTGTGTTAACACTTGAGAAACTAAAGGCCATGGCTGTGAACTTGACTCTGGGCTTTTGGCTTTTGAGGTTGGCCGGCTTGGATTTAATTTTACCCCACCAATTTACCCCACCACGTCCACAGCAACACTTTCAGTTGATAGGCTGGAGTAGGCACTCGCCTTTGAAACCCTGCTGCCTGGCAGTTGCCCCAGGAGCTAGCTTACTGTGAATTCCCCTCTGGATCCTGGGGACCAGGATGGTTCTTGAACTGAGACCCTAGGCACAGTGCCCTGTTGGCACAGTTCTTCCTCCCTGCTGCCCTGATCCTCATGCCCCTTGTCTGAGGTCAAGAATTCTTAGGTCATTGATTCCAAAGGAAGGTATAGGCCATGAGCCCGGCAGGCAGAGAGTGGGTGCCACTCTTCTGGGAGGATCTAAATGAGGGAACGAGTCAGCTGACGAGTCAGGGGAAGGACTCATGGTGAGACACAGGGGCTGACAGGCCCAGCTTCCTCTCTGCTTGATAAGCCCTCACGCCCCCACCTTTACCTATTCAGACCTATTGGTTTCATCCTGCCCATAAAATCTCAGACTCCTGGCCTCGTAGCTGGAAGCGGAGGAGAGGGTGGTGATGACGATGGCCAACATTTCTTGAGAACTTACTATGGACTGAGTGTTGTGCAGAGCGCTTCATGCCAATCTTCATAACAACTGTATAGGATAGTGGTGTTGCAAGTTTTCATTTTACAGATTAGGAAACCAAGGGGGCACACTGCCTAACTAACTTTGCCCAGGTCATACAGCTAGCAAATGGAGAAGCTGGCTTTGAACTCAAACCTTCAGGATCCAGAGAATGTGCTCCTGTCTGCGGGAAGACACTGCCTTGTTGGGTCAATTAGACCAGTTCCCTCCACCCCACTCCCTTCACTCAGAAGAACAAGGCTCAAGAAGGGTGTTCAGTAGCTTATAGTTGGAGACAAATGTCAGATTGAGCACCCTGTGTCCCATGTGATCTCTGGGTGGGAGCCCTGCCTGCTTGCCTGTCTCTTCCTTACTCATTCATTCACAAGGCATTTCCTGCCTGGTTGCTGTGTGCCAGTCCAGGTGTGGGGGCAGGGGGGGATTCAAAGATAACTCTCATACTCTGCCATCAAGGTGCTTATGGCCTCGTTGGAATAAATAAGGCAGGACTATACATAATTATAAAACAAAAAGTTGGTACAGATGATGTACCCTGAGGGGTCAAAGGAGGTAATGATGGCATTCTCGTGGGGACATGCATCCAGGCTTGCCAGACAGAGTCTCCTATGTATTAATTCATTCAGTCAGCACTGGCCGAGTTCCCAGTATGTACTGATGCTGGGGGTCCAGAGCTGGGGAGGGCACTTAGGATTCACAGTCTGGTGGAGCGGCTGAAGGTGTCTGTTTTCACCCGTGGTGCATTGTGCCAGATGCCAAGGGAGCAAGCACAGAGGCAGGAGGAACCGTATGTGCCGAGGAGGATGGTGCTGGATGGGGTGGGAAGACGTCAGAGTTGTGGTGACATGTGTGAGCTGGATCCCGAAGGATAGGTAGGATACCGTGAGGCAGAGAGGGAGGGCAGGACACTGCAAATGGGAAGAATGGCATGAAAGGTCAGGGTGAGCTCTGAGGACAGCTGGCACTGTGGTGGTTGGCATGCTGAGAGGCGCAGTCGAGCAGATGAGGCCGAGAGGGCCGCTGGGCCGCTGAGAAAGGAGCCCTGAACGCCGTGCTTATTTAGCCCTGTCTTGCTTACAGAATGAAGTCGTTGGTGAGTTTTTTTTGTTTTCTTTTTGTTTTTTTGGAGGGTTATTATCTGATGGCAGCTTTATAAAGATTGATCTGGCCACTGTATGGAACTTTCTAAGATTTAAGGGAGAAATTACTGGGAAAAAAAAAAAAAAACATGTACTTAGGACTCTGTTGCGCTGAAGGAGGCTGAAATAAATGCTTTAGAAGAATGATAGCAGAGCTAGGAGAGGGCATTTGAGAGAGAATCATGAATCAGCAGGGTTTATTGACCAGTTTTAGCTGGTGAGGCCTCTTAAACTGAGGCAGGACACACAGGAGATGGGGTGGGTTTGGGTTGGAAGGTGGTGGTGAGTTGCCTTTGCTTAACCGTGTCCAGGAAGCAGCTGACAGGAGAGAGGCCTGGGCTGGAGGTACAGATTTGGAAGCCAGCAGCACGTCTGACAGCCTTCCCAAAGTGGGGTCAGAGGAACAGGATTTTGTCATCAAGTGAGTTTAGAGAGCCTGTATTGTACCCTCTTGTGGGGCCCCTAGGGCACTAGCATAGTAAAACCTCTTGAGAAGTTCTGCAGAAAGGAGGCCTGTTTGATCAGCATTTCTCCCACGCATCTGACCACTGTTGGAACACTTTTCTCTTACAGTCCTACTGACCACCCATAGATCTCACTTTGGAAACATTGATGAAGGTTCAGCTGAAGTCGTGGGAGTGGATGAGTTCAGTGGAAAGGGAGACTCAGCTCAAGAAGGAAAGAGAGTCAAAGGCAGACCTATGGGGGCTCCCTCAGGGAGGGACAGGGTTGGAGAAGAGGCTGAGGGTCAGGTAGAGGATGGGGCCACAGCAGCCAGGAGGAGAGGGAGGCACCAGGGCAGATCCTGCAGAGATGCAAAATGAGGTGTAAGAAAAGGCCTTGAGCTTGACAACAGGAGTTCAGGGACATCCTTTGGAGAGCAGATATGGGGAAAGGCGGGGGCCGAAGTAGGTCAGCAATGGGCTAAAGGGCAAATAAAGGGTGGAGGCGGGGAGGGAGCACACAGCAGCAGCCTTTGCGTTTCTTCTTCCTACCAGTATGTCCCAAATGGTAGGATGATGACAGGCACACAGTGAGTTCTTCTTAGAGAAAGATGGGGACATCTCAGGACATTTGATTATTTCTTGGCAAAAAAATTATTATACAAAAAGAAATAAAGCATAGGACATCTGGCTACTTCTTCATTTCCTCCCCACTCTGGGCAAAAGGTTGGGCCTTCTGCCACAGTAAAGCCACTTGTGATGACTTGTGGGAGCCCCAATGTGTGATTGAGAGCCAGCTCAGCCTCCTGCCAGAGGCTCTGGGAGACCCCAGGGCTTTGTTTTTCAGGGAAGGGATGTGAGCAGGTGATGTTCCTGTTATTACACATGGTGCTGAATGAGTCACCTGGAATTTCCTAAGCATTTAAGTCAGAGGATCGGGGCAAATGGAGGGGAAGGAGAAGGGAGGTGGGGAGAGAGGAAAAAGATAACGATCTGGATCCTGCTGGTGAGTAAGTTGTTCTGTGCTTTAAAGTGAGACATTTTGGGGTGGGCCTTGACCGAGGGAAAAGAGGCTCTAGGGAGTGCCCTGAGCTAGAGTTTGAGGAGGTGACGGTTTCCCAGAGTGCCTCAGGCAGAGGGTGCCTTCCTCTCCTGCCAAGAGAGACGGGCCAAGGTGGCAAAGCAGCAAGAAGACCCTGGCCCCTGACAGAGGATAGGGGTGTGGTTCCAGGTGTGTTCATGCTGCTGCACAAGGCTTATTTTAAGGTCTCAGGCTCTGATCTTCTGTAAACTTGGGAAATCACAGGCATCTTAATGACAGAAATTCAGCTGCCGGCTGTATCCTCACACTCCCAAGGATCTGGCTCTGAGAATTCGCCACTATTTTTGGTTTTGGTAAACTAATCTTAAGCCAAAAGCGTGACGGGTTCTTTCTGTGTACACCATGGTGTGTTGCCCTCATCTTTAGTGAGATAGGTTGGAATCGGTGCCTCAGATGCTGGGACACAGCTGGCCTAGTGCCGTAGGAACTAACTCTCACAGGTGGCTCAGACGAGGCAGTGTTTCACAGCCGTGTGTTCTGGGCCTTGAAGGTTGGAAATGGGCAGCCCAGGCAGAGGGAACAGTAAGGACTGAGAGATGGCAGCGTGAAGGCACAGGGGGATTGGAGCATGGAGCCTCCCGGTCTGAGGGAGGACTGCTTCCACAGTGAGGAGGGCCCAGAGGAAGCCAGTCCATTCAAGTCTGCCCTTTAGTCTTCCAGCCTCGGCGCTCCTGGCCTTTGCCTGTTCCCTGCTTTCGATTTAGAGTAGAAAGTTAATTTCCCCTCTGGCCTCCCCCCACCCCCTCCCTTTACCGGATCTGGATTTCTCGCACATGTTTTTAATAGGCATCCCTTAATCCAAGTGTTGCCTTCTGGGTTTTATTCTGTTTTCTTTTCCTTAAACAAAACAGAAAGTCTGTGCCAGCTTGGAATAGGGCTCAAAACTGAAGCCAGCCAATGTGTAAGGCTGGCAGGGGGCCAGTCATGAATTAAGTGCCCCATGCCACTTGAGAAGTCTGGCCGACATCACCCTGGTGGGGGCAGGGGGGCCGAGAATGGCTGGAGCTGGAGGTTCCTGCGTCTCCAACACCTCTTCTCCAGGAACGGAGATTAGCACAGACTCAGCAGTCTGGCTGGGAGCAGGGCTGTTTGAAGGAAAGGACTTGGGCACATGCCATCTTCTACCATTCCAGGTGGGCCAGGTCCTTGGCCTGGAGACGCAACACCATTCTCCACTGGGGCAAGTCACCTTACCCCTGTAAAGTTGTCCTCTCAGAAGACCCTTTGAATGGCATGTCTTCAGGTCATTTTCAAGATGCAACCTTATGTAAAATCACTTCTGTATTTGTGAGGAAACTCTTGAAACCAGGGCTGGTTGGCCGGCTTGATTGATAGGGGGGGGAGAGTTTACCACCTGACAGACTTCTTTTAAGATTTAGTGCTAGGACAAGCTTCGTTTCCCCTGCAGAACTAGTAAGAATTATCTGTCCACCGGCCAGAGCCTTGTAGCGTATTCTGTTTTTTTTGCCTTGTCTGCTAGGAAGCTCAAAGCCAAACTGAATGTTTTTTAGTAGCTATAATCTCATGGTTATACCATTTATAGTCTTCTCTTTTCCAGGGTCCTGACTTTTTGTTTCTCTTGTACTTAACCGTTTTGCGGATAAGTCCTTTGGTGGGAAAGAAACGAGGGCATATGCGCAGTTCAAAAATGAAGTCCCATTCAAGGCCGAACCCAGAGGTGATGATCCTGCTTTTTGGTCTGCACTCTTGCAGAAGCGCCTTGAGGAAGCAGCTGAGGGGCGATGGAAGGGAGAGAGGTGGAAGGCAGGGCTGCTTTTGATTGTTTGCAGAGAATAATAAATGCGTGGCTGGGGGTGCTACTCCAGTTCTGAATGCAGGTCAGCTTGTCCAAACAGCCCTTTCTGAAGTGGCAGCCTTCAAAACCTGCCTTGGCCTGACTGCATTGCTCCCCCAAACTTCCTAATTACGTGTCAGGCTCCTGCAACCAGTGTTTTCGCAACACTGTCCAGTACGTGTCTGCAATTATAGGGGTGTTTGATTAAAGGTGTTTGATTAAAGGGTCTCCTGGGCTTGGACCCCAAGTCGCACTCTGATCCTGAGACATCTAGAAGTCCATAGGTCCCCAGAGTGAGGTTTCGGCACCCCGTCACCAGATGGGTGGCCTGCTGGCTTTTCTTCTTTTTGGCAGGTGAGCTGTGTCAGTATTCCTGGGAGCTGGAGCGTAGCTCGCTCTCTTCTGCCTGGACCAAGCCCAGGGGCTGCTGGACAAGGCTTTATAACTTGGGGATGCGGACTCTGCTGTTCTGTACTTTGCTAGGGAAGCCAGGTCCATCCCCGATCAGCCATAGCTGCCTCTTCAGGCTGACCCATGCCAAAAGCACAGTGACTTAGACGGTCTGCTTTAGATGTCTTTTAGTACACTGCAGACACTGTTCACACTGGGAAACTGAGGCCAGAGAGGGAGGTCACATCCCCAGGGTCACACAGCGAAGTGAACAGAGCCTGCCTGTGGGCAGTGGTGGCCAGCAGCCCTTCCCCAGGACCTCTTCCTTTGACATGCTGCCTGACCACTTCGAATGCTTGGACGCCACTTGGATTTATTTATTTATTTTTTA
Organism: Pteropus medius; assembly: GCF_902729225.1. Taxonomy (NCBI): domain Eukaryota; kingdom Metazoa; phylum Chordata; class Mammalia; order Chiroptera; family Pteropodidae; genus Pteropus; species Pteropus medius. The sequence continues at coordinate 11,526,809 of NW_024342473.1, read as the reverse complement.
AGGTTTCCAAAGCAACATTGCTCACATTTTAGTGACCACATTGTTTAGAATATAGCTTATCTCATTGGAATGTTGAAGCATCCAGCAAAGCCTGAGCCGGATATGGCTGACGTGGCTCATCCGAACCTCGGGCACAGGCCACGGTCAGCGCTGCCCTGCAACTCCCCCTTCCCTGTTGAGTAACTTAGATCTGCCTTCCCTCATCTTCCCTTGCTCTACCTTGGGAAGAGAGAAAGGGGCGAGGACACTGCTCCTCTTGTGATGGAGGTCAGGACAGGAACAGGATGTTCTCAAGTTCAAATAATGAAAGTTATCATTATTAACACTGTTTCTTGAGTGCTTGATGTGTACCCTGCACTTCATGTGAGTTCTCTCAGTCCATCCACAAATAAAGCCTAAAGGTAAAGAAGATTCTCCACTCAGATAGCTGGGAGGTGGAGGATGTGGAAACTGAAACTTAGAAGGTAACTCGTTTGCTCACAGTCACACAGCTGTCCATGCTGGAGTGGAGTGAACTCCGGTCCACCTGGCTTTAAAGCTTGTGCTCCATGGCTTGGTTAACATCGAGGGCAGTAGTTTTCATCCAGGGGCTATTTGTCCTCCAGAAGACATCTTGCAACATCTGGAGACATCTCATTGTCACAGCTTGAGAGGATGAGATGGATGGATGCTACCAGCACCTTATGGGTAGAGGCCAGGGATGCTGCTAACCATCCTGTAATGTATAGAATCTCCCCTTCCCCCAAACAAAGAACTGTCTGGCCAAACTGTCAATAATGCCAAGACTGAGAAAACTGATCTAGGCATCTTAACCCCCCAGCTGGCACTTTCTGGGGATGTGCTGAGTGCAGGGACGTTATCGGTCTCTAACTCCTCCTATGTGTGGTCGCGGTTTCTTTACCTAAAGCAGAGATCATGGGAGCAGAGCCCAGAAGAAGACCGGGGCCACACTGCCTTGCAGGAGTCACCCAGGCCCCTCTCAGAACAGCTTCTGATTTTTCACTCTTGGGCTTTACACACTTTCAAAGGTCTGATGAGCAGAGGTTTCTGGGGGGTTCTTGCCCTGGGGTGTTGCCTAAAAGGCAGGGAGCAGGGGTCTTGGGTCAGTGCTGAGACTTGGCTTGGTGAGCCCTTGCTGTCCCTCTCTCTAGGTCCCACAAAGTCGTACCCTAAGTAACCAGGTGGTTCCAAATATATGTAAGAGTCAGAGCGAGTGATCCAGGCTGGAGGTCCAAGATGGAGGTATAAGAATGAGCAGGACAGTCCCTGATTCTCCAACAAATGGATGGGATTCAAGCAGGCAGAGGGCAAGGCAAGGGGGAACTTAGCGCTCCCAGCCCAGGTGGTAGCAGTGTAGAGAAGCAGCTGGAAGAGGCTGGAATGCTGGGAGTTCTGTTAGAACATGGGGCGTGGATTCAAGTAAGGAGTGATGGGGGCTGGCCCAAACCTAAGTGCACTGGCCTGCCGAGGTGAGAGATGATGCCAAGATGGGTGGGAGGAGGGCAGGGGTGCCTGGGCAGCTGTGGAGCCCAGAATAGCTGGAAGTGACAGGAAGGCTAAGAAGTCACAGGAAAGGTGATGTGGGATCATGTGAAACCTCTATTTCAGGGGTTCCCAACTCTTCTGAGAAAGAGAACCCACCATTCACAAGATGGCCGTTTTGCTCTGAGGGGCCCTTGATTTGAGACTACAGACTGCCAGCTAGGACAAATTCAGAATTTCTTTTAGATGAGTTTGTGTCTTAGCCACTCCAACAGATGGCATCTGGATACATCTGGAAGATGGTTTCTGTGATAAGAGACGTAGACCCCCGAGGCTGTGCCGGCCTTGTTATTTCACAGGCTTGTACACTGCTGCTTGACAGGCCGGGTGTTTGCCCATGACAAGGCAGAGCCAAAAGCTGAAAGCCCTTTTGGAGGCAGAGATCAGCATGGGTTCCTTTGAGGACCTTGGAAGAGAGGCTGGAAGGTGACTGCGTAGGTGGCCCGACAGCAGTGAGCACACCAGGCCTGTCTGGTGGGTTTGCCTAGGTGCTTCTTGGAGTCTGGCCCTCGTCAGATTAGGTCCAGTACTTCCTTAAAGACTGCTTCAATCCAAGGCTAGGCCGGGTGGGGCAGGGCCTTTACAAGCTAAAACTAAACGAAGTGTGGCAGGGTTAGCAGAATGCTTCTCCAAAACTGAACAGTTTGTCCCATTGGATCCTGCAAGTGTTATACAATAAAAGGCCTGAGGGCGGGGATTCTAGTACTCTCTGAGAGGTGGAGAAACGATGTTCTGGAGCATCCAGGGACCCCATGGAGGAGCACGGGGCCTGGGAGCCCCACTGACCCAGCAGCCTGGCCTGTCTCCTAGACCTGCAGCCCGTCACCTACTGCGAGCCAGCCTTCTGGTGCTCCATCTCCTACTACGAGCTGAACCAGCGCGTCGGGGAGACATTCCACGCCTCACAGCCCTCCATGACAGTGGACGGCTTCACCGACCCCTCCAACTCGGAGCGCTTCTGCCTGGGGCTACTCTCCAATGTCAACAGGAATGCGGCTGTGGAACTCACGCGGAGGCATATCGGTAAGGGGCGAGGGGCCGCCGCGTTGCCCCCACACCCCCCCCCCATGGCCCCAGCCCAGGCTCTGCACAGAGCCCGACCCACTCCCTGCTGAAAACCAGAGAGGGGACTCACACTCCCATCCCCACCCCCACATTCTGTATTGTCTTGTTTAGGGGCCTGACAGGTAGAGTTCAGGTTGCCTACTCAGAGACACAAATCATCTCTGAAAATTTGAAAGCCGCAGAATACTTAAGGGGACAAGAAAGGGAAATCTATAAAGAAAGACAATATATGTGGTTCTCAATAAATATGCCCTTAAGTTACTGATAGGTGGGTAAGTAGGTAATCAGTCTCAGAGGAGTGATCTGTTATTTGTTAATTTCATGTATGATTGTTCTAGAAAATTCAGAAAAGGTAGAAAATTAAGAATTGCCTGCTGCTAACTCTCTGTCTTCTAACACCCAGAACATAGTAAATCACTTAGTTTAGAGAAGGTGAAGCCTTGATATTTATCAGTTGGTTTGCTCATAAAATTCTCATACCGAGGATATGCCTGGTTTTGTGATCTAGAGTCACTTAGAAGGGCCCTAGAGACAGGGTGGCAGGGTATTCTCAGATGTCGTCCAGGGGTTTTCGGACATTGTCTGGAGCCCCCAGGGCTGGTCCAGGGCAAAGTCGGGAGCGAGGCAGGGCAGCAGGTCTGGCCCTCATGAACCAGAGCACCTCTGCTCGTTTGGATTGTATTTTGGACGTTCACAGAAGATTTCACTTGAAGGCAGGATTTGATAGTTAAGAGGGAAAAGTTTGAAAGCCATGGGGCTAGGCTGGTGTGCCCATTTTCCAGGGAATAATCTGATGCCCAGGAAGGGACATCACAATGTGACACGCAGTGTGACATAGTTGGTGACAACCCCCCCCACTCCCGCCCGCTACTGAGCCTATGTCCTTCCCGGATGGCCTCCCTAATTTTTTTTTTTTAAACTTTAAAAAAGATACTGATTCTAGGTGGTATACATAAGTGTTACTGAGTCTCTTTATACTTTTCTATATTTTAAAAATATTTCAAAAATTACCATAACAAAAAAAACCCATTTTTGTTCTCTCGCTCTTGTGAACCACGAGTCCGCCATCACTCTGCACGTCGGAGACACAAGTCCTGTAACCCTGAACCCAGAAGAAATGGGACACAGGCGGGGGATGGGACAGTAGTGGGACTAGGAGACGGGAGAACCTCCAGTGGCCTGTAGGTCCGTCGCCTGGTTTTCATCCTACTCGACGTTGCGCCTGTAAAATCTGGCCCCATTTTCCTGCTCTCTGGGCCTCTTCTCCAGGAATGGGAACAGAGCCCTTCCCGTGGAGGAGAAGGGAGCATCCCCTGGCTGCATGGAGAGCTCAGGGTGTTTACGTAACTGCTTGAATTGCAGAGCCAATTTAAAAATAATTGTCCATCTGGAGTGGATTTAAGAGATGAAGGAGAAGTGATATAAACCTATGGAATGTTTTAGGAAAATGCATTGAGGGGAGAAAGGTACAGGGGTGGCACTAAGCCATCCCTGCAGCGAAGGGCTCCTGGGGTATGTGCCGCCTCAGGAGGAGCTATACGGGTTTACTGAATAAATTTCTGAATCTCTGCGGGGAGGGGCCCTAGGAGAAGCAGCACTAGCAGCTGACACTTAGCAGGCACTTAACTGTGTGCATCTCACAACAACCCTGTGAGGTGTTATTATTGTCCCCATCTTAACTGAGGTTCAGAGGTAGAGTGACTTGACTGAGGCCCATAGCTGGTCAGTGGCAGAGGCTATCATTGAGACTTACCCCACGTTCTTTTGTCACCCGCCTCCTCCGGTTTTAGGAACCCAGCATTGCCTGTCGTTCCCTGTGTGGGTTTAGGTTTGGGCTTTGGGTCTCTTGTGCCTGGTGAAGCTGGCAAAGAACCAGTCACTTGGAGCATCTGCTCCCTTTGCTAGCCACGGCTGGCCCTGGGGCCACTGTGTGGGGCCAGGCATCCTGATCCTGTCTGACCCCAATCTCACTAGGGCGAGGCGTGCGGCTGTACTACATCGGAGGGGAGGTCTTCGCAGAGTGCCTCAGCGACAGCGCTATCTTCGTGCAGTCCCCCAACTGTAACCAGCGCTATGGTTGGCACCCGGCCACCGTCTGCAAGATCCCACCTGGTAATGTCACGTCCACATCTACCCCTTCCCTGGCATCCTCTCCCCCGTAGAGTGTGCGTGGGACTTGGAGAGGTTTTTT
>NW_024342473.1:11519062-11521971 GCF_902729225.1 Pteropus medius | reverse complement strand
AAGCACAGATAAGGTGTTCCTAGATCCGGTGGGAAAAACTGTCGGGATGGATCAGGGAAGATTTCCTGGAGGAGAAGCATTAGGTGCAGGGCAATAGTGGGGTGGGGACTGTGAGGGCATTCTGGATGTGGGGGCAATATAGGCAAAAGCCCTGAGGTGATGGAGTGCAGGGTACCTATGGGCAGCACTCTTGTCTAGAGGAGAGACCATGTAGAAAACGGGGTAAATGTTTAGAAAGCATGATGGGACCAGGCCACGGAAGGACGTGACAAAAATTCACTTTCATTCTGGGGAACTGTTGAGGGTTTTCTTAGCAGGGCTGATGAATTCCACATGTACTTCAAGAAGGGGTGTTGGGCTCTACCCCAGAGGGTGGCCTAGACAGCAAGACCAGGCAGGAGGCTGTTCTCATCTAGGCTTCTTTTCTTAGAAATCTGAGGTAGAAAGTTTCAGCCAAAGCCCACTTCTCACATGGCATGGAGCCACTGGACACGCAGCCTGCAGAATGTGGACTGTGACTGGCTGATGAGTGTGTGGCCCAGGTCAGGCCGTTGACTGTGGTGTACGTGTGGCATGTCTTTTCCTGCCCATTGAAAAGCAGTTGATAGTGAAGCAGTGGGCCATGGGGAGAGTCATCTTAAGAACGCAGACAGTTTGAAATGATAACGATGCTCTCCATTTTCACAGCATTGTGTGGTTGTGTCTACAGAGTATATTTACATCTCTGCTCTGGCTTAGTCCTCTCCAGTTATTCAGGCTCTTCAGCTGAGAAGGCATGTTGATGAGACACGTTCAGAGAGGTTAAGCCATCTGTCCAAAGACACACAGCTAGTGGCAGAGCCGGGATGAGCTGCAGACTGTGTGACTCCTAAGTCTTGTGCTCCTCTGTTCTTGGCCCAGCTGGGGGCCAGAGCCTGCTTTCAGCTCTACCTCACCACACTCCCCATGGAGAGAGCAAGAAGAGGAAGCTGGGTTGTATTCTTGGCATTTGGCCCACTCCCTTCCCCAGCCTCCCCTCGTCTGAATTGGCTGTGGTGGTGTCTGTTAGCTCATTGAATGTCAGTGCTCAGGGTCCTCCGAGGCCAGCCCCTCCCTCATTTCTTAGAGGAGACACAGGTTTACAGAGAGAAAGTGACCAGCCCAGAGTCACACAGCAAGATTTGGAGCCCAGTGTTGGCCCATTAATAAGTGTTACCTCAGCTCACCTTTTGGACATTTTCAGCATGTGTTTTTTGTCTTTATTTTTCTGGTTGACACATTCTTGGCACTCAGGTGGTAGGACTTCAAACAAAAGATTTATTATAAACTTTATTTGTGCCTGTCTCTAGTTTTACTGCCTGGAGTGTTAGACACACACCTTCACTCTGCTGTGAATGTTACCTCTACCCAGCCTTGTGCCCAGAGGCCAGAATGTGGCCCAGATCTCTCCCTCTCTCCTGGCCCTAACACAAGGTAGTTTCATCAGAGGAGTCGGGTGGGAGATGCTCTGGGAACCCGTGCTGAGCTTCCTGATGGAATGGCAGAGGCTGAGCAGCCTTTCAGCTGGCCTGTCTCTGCCAGCACTTCCTCTACCAAACGAACGGCAGGGTGGTCATTCTTCCCCAGGTGGTTGGCCATACCCCATGTGGCTGTGAGCATTCTGGCTTAGGTTTCTTGTCTCTGTTGCCTGGAGTCCTGCCTTATCCCCTCTGCCCAGGGCAGGGCCCCTTTATCTAAACGATCTCTGTTTTCTTGGTAGCCCACTTTACCGCCTTCTCCAGTACTCCCACAGCTCTAGGAGCTGGAGAGCTTGCCAGTGTTTAATTCTCCCCACTCACGTATGTCAGTTGCACCCCCTCCTTTTCGGTGGCAATGGCTTTAAGGGCAGGGACCAAGTGGGCCCGTCTCTAGTATAGTGCTGAGCATGGAATATGTGCACCAGTTCAGCTCTGTCAGTTATGCTGTTCTGGGTGACCCAGGGGTGACTTTAGCCAGGAGGGGAGCACCAGGCACGTCTGCCGTCTGTCCCTACGAGCAGTTTTTGTTCTGTTGGCAGGATGCAACCTGAAGATCTTCAACAACCAGGAGTTCGCCGCCCTCCTGGCTCAGTCTGTCAACCAAGGTTTCGAGGCCGTCTACCAGCTGACGCGCATGTGCACCATCCGCATGAGCTTCGTCAAAGGCTGGGGCGCAGAGTACAGGTCAGTTCTGGGGGCCGCATGTCCCAGGGTCCAGGGGTCAGAACAGCAGAGCAGGGGCTCCTCAGAGACAAGCTAGGCAGCCCTCGTCCGAAGAGCAAAGACCAAGGATCAGAGAGAGGCCATGGCCTGGCAGGCTGGGGGGGTGGCGAGTCGCACCAGATAAGGAAGAGCTGGCCCAGTGCTGACAGGCCTCACGTTTTCACGTGCTGTAAACACACACGCACCCTCACCACGACCCTGGGTTAGGGACATTGCATCATCCCTGTTGTATGGGTGAGGGAACTAAGGTCCAGGGAGGGAAAGTGACTTGCCCAGAGTCACACTGTTAATGGAAAGGCTGAGCCTGGAACTGCACCTTCTTGGCTGCTTCCTCATTGTTCACTTTGGGCAGATGGGTCTGGACGACCCTCTCCACGAAGTTAAGTTTTCATTTCCTTGTTCCTTCCCTCCTCTGTGGTTCCATCTCTGACTCGGGGGACCCTGAGGATCTAGAATGTTAAATAACCGAGAAGCAGGGAGGGAGGAGGAGATTTGGATAGTCATAAAGGAACAAAGTTTACTTGCTCAGAAAAGAAACGATGTCTTTCAGAATTTCAGATATTGGTTTAAACCCGACACTGGTCAGGGGGTCGACCTGGTCTGCTGTGTTGACTCTCTCAGATCACTCTGGTTCAGGCTTAGAGATTCCAGTCCCTTCTCTTTCACACCTGGACGGGAGTTTCCTGAGGC
>NW_024342473.1:11485694-11519019 GCF_902729225.1 Pteropus medius | reverse complement strand
AGCCCCCCAGGCAGACACAGAGGTACTCACACGTCAGCAGGAGCCAGCGCCTTGCAAGTTACTCTCCCCTTCTCTTCATTTTTCCAGATGTTTGGAATCCATTTTGTTTTGCAGTCATTTTGCACCCAAGCCAAACCCATTTCAATATTGGCTCTGGGCCACCGTTTATAATGAAATCCAGATGAGCATGACTTATGGAAAGTCAGATTCTCATTAGAGGATTTCGGTCCGTAAAATCCTCTTCTATTTACCGTATTTTAGCTGCTGTTCCCAGTGTCTGCCCTACAGTGCCAGGGAACAAAGCACCTTGGTCTGTGGGCGTCTCTCTGAAATCCGGGATGAGTGACCAATTGAGCCATCAGAGTGGTCAGACCTCAGAACGTACAACCCAGTTATACTGGCCCGAGGAGAACAGCCCAGGCCCAAATGCCGAGCCCAAGGGATAGTTTAGCCCACCTTTTAGCTCTGGCTGAAATCACTTAGGGAACAGGAGTTGAAAGGTTAGAAAATTAATATTTTTTTTGTGTGGGAAGGGAAATATTAAAAGATAGACCAACGGAAAAGAGCCAGAGGGAAATCCATTTGGTCTTCTGACACTCAGAATGCAGTTGAGAGGGCCATGCTCAGGCACCCAGATCAGGCGGGAACCCCAGGCCCGAGTCTGCACTCCCATTTCTGGCCCTCTACTGGGGCGAAGCAAAGAGGGCGGTGCCCTCGGGCCAGCGGCCCTCGACCTGGTGCGGCACCACAGCCCTCCAGCTTCAAGCACTGGGAAGAGGCCCCTTGGTGGTGGAAGCCTCTCCCTGGGGGCACTGTATCACCGTGCAGGACATGGTGCCAGCACACCCAGTGCTGTGCGGCCCACCACGTCACTGCCACCTGGCAGCAGCACAGAGCAACCTAACTGGTGGGTGCGGCCCCTTCCCAGAACAGTTTTGCCCTCCTTCTGCCTCTTGGGCCAAGCAGAGTAGGGTTTCATCCCTTCTCTCGGTGAGGTGGCCCAAAGCAGGGCCCAGGGCCCAGGCCTCTCACCTCCAGCTGGCACCAGCACCTCCGGCCTAGGCAGATAGCCTTTGCTCGGTGGAGGCCTTTGGGCGCTCGCCTATGAGCTGCGTCATCAACCAGCCCGAATTTAGACAAAGTGCTTTGGGGAAAAGAAACGTGTGGTGTGCCTTGGTTTTTTCCAGTAATTGTTTCATGGCTCGCTCTGCTCGTAAGATTTTCCAAAATAAGGCCATAGATGGGAATTATATCAGCACATTGGGAACCGACGGCATGTGGACTCTGTCGGCACTTTGTAAAAAACACCCCTCAATCAGACAGACACACGTCATCGCGGCCTGCTGGGGCTGGGCCCGGGTCTGGAGACAGGGGAGCCAGGGTGCCCATTCAGGACAGATGGGATCCAGGGAGACCTTTGTTCAGGCTGGAAGTTCTGTCTGGGGCTTGTCACAGCATTGTGTGGGCCTCTAGGGTACCCTGGAATCTGCTTTACATGTTTAACACTTTAAGGGCCACCTCATCCCCCATCAGGAGAAACCGATTTGCCCCAAGTTCTTCCTGGTTGGAGGCACGTGGCCTGGAAGTTTCAGCCAGTTATTGGCGCCTCCTCTAAGGCACTCGGGGTAGAGCAAGGCAGGACCTATCACTGGCTCTGGGAAGAAGACTGTCACCAAAGAAGAAAAAGGCGTTCTTATAGGTGTGACCTTCTAAACATTTTTAAAGTCCCCTACCCCTTTTCCTGTGTCTTGTAGGAGACAGACAGTGACCAGCACCCCCTGCTGGATCGAGCTACACCTGAATGGGCCTTTGCAATGGCTTGACAAGGTCCTCACCCAGATGGGCTCCCCAAGCATCCGCTGTTCCAGTGTGTCCTAGAGACGTTGGGTGTGAAGGGGGAGGGTGGGGGAGGGCGGGCTGGGGGAAAATGGCCATGTAGGAGGTGGAGAAAATTGGAACTCAACTCACTGTCATCAAGGAAGAAGAAATATTTCTCCCTCAAACAGAGTGGCACCAACCTGTTCTCCAAAGCACAAAAGCAAACCCAGAGATGGTCTTATGAACAGCTGTGTCTGCTGAACACATTTGCCCTTGTCCCAGTTTGAAGAGCAAGAAATGTCTTCTGCTTTGGTGGCTTGAGCAAACAGGTAGTATGTCACCACCTGCCCCTTCCTCCCCAGCTCCCTTTTCAGTGACAGCAATCTGAGATGTCACTGTCCAACAGGAAATGGCCATGTGTTCAGGACTGGAGAGTGGAGTTACTCTGGGTAGGGAAAAGCCTGCGGGGGTGTAAACTTCATGCCCAGGCTTCTGGCGCTTTTGACAAAATCCTCTACAGCTGAGCATGGGGAGCCCCAGCACTCCCTCCGCAGACCCTGTCCTGGAGGGAACTGGACTGACTTGGGGTGCGTAGGGGTTCGTCTGTCTCCTCCCCCTCAGAACATACTGATTGGCTGTGAGCTAGTGTATTCAGACCAGGCAGGGACAATGAGAAAAGGTGGACAGAGAGAGAGACCTCTTGAAAATTTGTCCTTTTTCACTTTGAACATTTAGAAGGATCTGCTGAAACTCAGTGCATATGCATAGTTTATATTAGCACGTTAATCTCAAAGAGATTTAATTACGTGAAGTGTTCACACAAAGCGAGCGGCCTTGTGGAATGATGGTGTTCAGGCTCAGGCAGCGCTACGTTGCGTGGGTCTCAGTCGTAAGAGCTCATTTCGTATTCTCATGCATTCGGCTACATAGGTTTATGTAGTCAGTTGCGTTAATTAAATGAACTTTATCATATGCTCTTTTAATGTCTGTTTTATACTTTAAGAAAATCCTGGGTTTGGCACATTCACTGGGAAACCAGAGTGGAACCCAGCAACTTCTCTCCCAAGGTGAAGCTTTGCAGGTTTTGTTGAGAAGACACCTGCCAGCACTTTTGGAAGCTGAAATTAACAGAAGCAAATTCACCAGAAGGGAAAAATCTCAGGCCAATATAGGCAAATGAAAGGGCTATTAAAATTTTTTACACCTTTGAAAATTGCAGGCTTGGTGCAAAGAAGTCTGTCATCTTTCCCCTGGGATATAAGATTATCTAGTTCACAGTAGAGGATTATCAGTGACAACTCTAGCAGTTATATTGTGTAATAAGTACTGCTCCCAGTGGCAATTAGTGAGAAAACTATTATAAATTATTTCAACTTGGAAAAAAAAAAAAAGCCCTTTTACTGGTCTTGTGCAGAATACAGCAGACAGAATTGCCACTTGTAATTGGTACTTTATTCTTTGCTGCTGTTTTTGTATGAAATGAGTTATCCCATATTTTTGCATGGATTTCTACCAGGAAAAATAAAGGGATTTCCTATGGAAGTCCTTATTCCAGGTGAAGGGAAGAAAGTATACTTTTGGCAGGTATCTCAACCTCAAATGTGATGACATTTCTGATGCTATATGGAGATGTTGGGGACTTCCTGGTGCCTCACCTGCAAGAACCTTCGCCTCTGAAGCTCTGTCTTTGAGGTTTCCAGGTAGGAGAGTTGCTTGCCAAGCCTCCTGAGGACACAGGAAGAGACAGAGCACCTTGCTAGAACTGTGCTAGTCTTCTCACAGGGACGTTGACACACAACTCAGAGACCATGCAAAACCCTTTGTTCCACCTGAGAGGGCCAAATACTGTGTCCGAAGTTTGTGCCTGGCATGAAATGATCTGTGGACTGCTTCTTACAGATACAGGAAGCCATGTGAACCTCCTGGATGTGCATTCATGTTTCCGGTCAGGTCTGAAACTCATGGTTTGCATGATTCCGTTCTGGCCTCTGAGGGCCTGCATTCTCCACCTACTCCATGATCCCGTGAGGGCTCCCTTCCTATGGCACACAGCTGTCCTCCAGGTACTTGGCAACTAGCTTCAGGTACAGCCTAATTTTGGTGATTGAATGATCATTTTTGGCTACGTTTGGATGATGTCTTAGAACTCTTGATGGTCAGAGCTGAAGGCTACTGCTAAGAGGCAGGAAGTTTTAGTTTTTCCAAAAGCTACTTCGTCTTTTTTCTTTATAGACTAGACTGCTGGAGGAAGCAGCGTAAGGGAAACTGTAGGTAGGCTCGCACCTAGAGGTGAGGACTTGGCGCCATTCTCATCATAGAGGCTGCGTAGGTGCTTTGGGGCATGTGTAACTTTAGTGTCCTTACTTTGTCACAAAACTTATTTTTTAAATCCTGTTGTAGGAAAGGCATTTATACATTTAAAAACTTTCTTAAAGGACAGTTGAAAGGGGCAACAGTAGCTGTTGGATAGTGGTTTTACGTTTAGTTGTCCAGGATGCACCGATGTGCTATTCCCCTGCCCCAGGCTCCCGGCCTGGCCACCTTCACCTTGCAGAGTGAGAGTAGTTAGCCATGGGGCACAGGTCCTCTGCCTCACAGCACCTCCCCTGGAGCCAACTTCCATTCCCTTTCCTCTCCTCCCCCTTTCGAACTTTATTTAGTAACTTAGATCCTTCCAGCGCAAACGTTAGGTAGCCGCCCCAGCAGGTTCCGGTTACGGGCCTGTGCTGGAACATCATCTCAGTTGGCCACCTTCCTGGCAGGCTGTAGAAGAGCTGACATTTTAAGACAAGCCTAGAGTCTGGAGCGGGGACTTTGACTCTTAGGAAGAACACACATGAGGGCAAGGCTGCTGGCAGACTTTTCCATTGTCCTTATGTTGTCTGTTGTATTTTTTTATTGACCGTGATTATTTTTTTAAATCATTGTTAATGTATTGGAATGAGCTGTAGCCCATTACTTGTGCTTGTTTTGTTTTTCTCCATCTCCTCTTGGCTTCCTAGAGTTTGGACATATTCCAATGCTAAGTGCTTTTACTCAAACCGCAGAGAAAGGTTTTCTTTTAGTGTGTGCACGTCATGCATGTATGTGAGAAGGCAGATATCTGATTGCATCCTTAGCTCCAAGCTGCCATTTCAGAGGCTCCCTGCAGGGCAAGAGCTCATATTAGGCAGCTCTCCTTAGTCCTTAAAAGGAGAGGGAGGGAAAGGAAGCTGCAGACTGCTCATGGGCTGGGTTACCAGTAGCAAGAGGGCATAGGTTTAGTTCTGGACCCTGTGATTTACTGTGTGACTTTTGAGTGGCAGAGTTGGGAATGCTCCCAGAAATCTACATGTCTCCACTTCCCTAGAAGAAAGCCTCAGCCTGCTAAGCTGTACTATTTTTCTTGGTGTGGCATAAATGTTCCCTTCTAGAACCCCATCAAGGAACAGTCTTCACAATGTATGCCACCCTTTTATGGAGTATCAGCTATTTCTCAAGTAGGTGGGATAGTAGGAAAATGTATACAGAGGGCATGGATCACAAATGAAGAGGCATCTCTGATGGGTGTCAGTCAGTGGGGAGATGACATACAGGCAACTTTGCAGAAACCAAGAAAACTCACCTGTTGTGTAAACTGGATTGAGAAATTCTCTGTGATTCAATAATTGATTCTTATTTTTTATGCTCAAGTAATGTACACTCTCGCATCCTGGTGTTTTATATTTATATAATTCTTTAAACCGCTCAAGATGGACAACTATATTTAATTTTTTGAAAAAAGCTGGAAAGGTCTCTCCTCCCAAGCGCAGTGGCTGGAAGAATGTGGCTTGAGGGCACAGTGGCATTTTGGCTCAGCATCCGAAACACCAGCCCAGGCTCACCAAGCATGTCACAGCGTGTAAGAACAGGCAGCTGAGTCAAAGACAGGCCCTTCCTAGGGGTGAGAACTTTACACGGAGGGCTGGAGCCCCCTTTCTCCAAGACGCCTTCACTCACCCTCGCTGCTGTTGCAACTTGGCTGTTCTGTTTGGGACGCTCTTGGTGCGTGTTTGCTGGGGGACTAGAACGTGGACGATGCTGATTACCTTCACATCTCAGCCAGCTTGACCTTTTAATACCTTTGTAAAAAGCATGTACGTATTTATAGTGTTTTAGATTTTTCTAACTTTTGTATCTTACGAGCAGAGCACCTGGTTAAGCATTGTACTATTGTTAAAAGATTTGTGTCCTCTCTCCCCCTCCAAGTACCCTTCTAATAAACTTTTCATTGAAAAGCTCCTGTGCCAGGAGCTCAGTCTCATTTTTGCTGCCATGTCTGGGTGGGGAGATTTACAAGGGATCCCCAGAACGCAGGGCACTGGAGAAAGATGTCTCTAAGCCCAAGTGCACTTTGACCGAGGGTGTGCCAGGCCACTTTCTGCCATAGCCTCATGTAATACCCCACTGCCCTCATTCACTTACTAAGGGTACCATGTAGTGTCAGCCAAGCAAAGTTCAAAAGTCCCCCATGTAGTACAGCTCCCTTGCTCCCCGCATCGAAGCACTGCACAAGACCCATCGATGCTGTCTCTGCAGTGTCAATTTGTATTCATTTTCCCTGTCCTTGAAGGCCTTTGGCAAATGATTAGATGCCACCAGACTAATCTTCCCCCAGGCATAGAGGCAGTTTTAGATTCGTGAAAAAGTAGGTTTCCACTTTCCAGCTGAGGTGACTTTTCCTGTTAGCTCCTGTGAAAATTCATCTTAAATTTGAAACTCCCAAGAAGAAAGAGACTTCAAAATTCCTTCCTTGGCTGAATCTTATATTGACCCAAGATGATGTGGATTAAGAAACAGGATGATTAAAATGAATAAACAGAATCTGAGGGAGTGGTGACAGAATGAGACTGGAATAGTCCTTTAGCGGAGCCACTTTTACAGCAGTCTCCTAAGGAACTCACCAGAGTCCAAACACCCCGCCGTACCAGGAGGGGGCACAGACTTCACAAAATAGAACGGCATCAAATTCCTAACTTTGATTATTTGGCCAGATCTACCCTCCTGCCCCTAATGTTCCCCAAGGTTTTATCCAGTCTGAATTTCTCAGAAATACTCTCTAATCTGTACCTCTAACCCAACCTGTTCCTTGAGCTCCACAACTTTAAATACCAGCTGCCTGTTAAACACGATCTGAAACTTAACACCCCCCCGAAACTGGATCATCTTCCACCTTGCTCGAGCTAGCTCCCTTTTTTGACTCCCCATTTTCCAAGTCCTGAGCAGCTTGATGTATTTTTCCTTGCTCTCATCACCAGCTGCCCGTTGATCAAACCTCCCTTTTGGAAAGGCCCTATTCCCTGAATGGCCTGGTTCTCCTTGGCCCTCTCATACCATCTCCTCTGTTTCTTGGGCCAAAACCTGCTCTTCCTGCCTACTCCTTCTGGGTTGGTGTTCCTGGACCACTGTATGTAGTCTCGAAATTCCTCCAGAGTGATCTACTTGTGTGATTTCAAGCCACATAAATGCTAATGACTCCCAAATCAGTATTTACAGCCCAGACATCGATCCCAAGCTTCGAACTTGTAGCCAATAACCTGCTGGCTACTGGTACATGGAGTTATGCCACAAATATCTGAAACTCACAATTTAAAAAGTGGAATTCACATTGCCCTTATTAAACCATCTCTTTCATCTGGTCTTCAAGCCCCATTTTTGGCTCAACGATTTACTCACCCTACAGCCAGAGATGTCATAGTCATCCACCCTTCATTCCCCGCATCCAAACAGTCCTGTTTCTCTACTCTCATGGCCCTATACAACAGGTCCTCCAGCACCTGGATAACTGCAGTCTGTTTTCCTGTAACTGCATCATTTACATCACCCCCACTAACCTGCCTGACCCTAGATGTACCCTCTCACCCCCAATGCACAGCATAAATTCTAAGGTCTTGAATGTGGACCACTTGACCCTCATTCAGCCTCTACATAGCTCTCACAGTTGGCTGCCTTACACTCTGCAACCAAGCAACATGTTCCTTAGACTCTGCTTGGAACATGAACCCCTCTTCCCCAATCTGTAACCCCCGCCCCCGACCTTTCTGGCATGTACCACCAGTTCACTTAACTTTCACTGATGCTTTGAGACTCATCTCTCAAATGCTCGGACATCTCTAGGAAGCCTTTCATGAATCTATCACCACATTCTCAACTTGTATTAACTGTATGGCTCTCTCCTCTAGGCTATGAGTTCCTTGAGAGCAGAGCTTATATTTTATTATCCCCCGCTTCTCTTGGCTGCCACATAGTTTTTATTCAATGAATGAATCAATTAGAGCCCGTATCTCGTAGATTCTACCTTAGCAATATCTTTTGCATCCATTTCCACTGTGCTAGCCTTTAGTGAGTCCATATATATGGTTGAAGGAATGCCACCAGAATATAGTTCCTAATTATCTCTCATAACAGTTACTCATTCCAACATTCTCTTAATTTGTCCTCTTCTAGTCCAGGGATGGCAGATTATGTGGCCAATTTACCACTATTCTCTTTATTTCTCTATCCATGGCGAAAACTTGCTAATCACAGTGCTGGGTCCATCCTCAGCCTCAGAATCCTCCTCAACACAGCTCTTCAGGCAGACAGTGCTCATCAATTAGACTTGGCTAATGTTACTGCCAGATTTTCCTGGCATGTAACTATGGTTAGACATATTTTCTACTCTAAACCTTTTGGCACCTTGATTGCCTCCAGAGTAAAGCGCAGGCTCCACAAAATAGGATTTCAAAGTTCTCTCCGATGTCTCTACTACTGTTTCTCTAATTCATCTACTGGGGTTTTCGCAATGTAACCCCTCGCTTTCTTATCTCCAAACCTTTGTTTATACCGTAACTTCCACTAAGAATTTTGCTGCCTCCACCCACCTTACCTGCCCAAATTCTTATCCTTCCAGCTCAATATAATCATCATTTCCTCTAAGTCAGAGGGTCTCAAGTGTGGTCTCTGACCAGCAGTATCAGTAACACCTAGGATGTTAGAAACGCACATCCTCAGGTGCCACCTTGGACCTACTGAATCAAACTCTGGAGTGGGGCCCGCCAGGCTCAAGTTTCGGAACCACTGCTCCATGGTGCACTTTATGCTCCTCCCGACTCTACTCTCTCCTTCCCACAGCAATTAAGGCTGGTCACGGCGCTCTTCACAGTCTGCTCAACACTCTACCTTCTGTGCCTGCTATGGCCCCCTGAGCTAGACGATGATCTCCTAGGGAAGAGCCTTAACAGGTCTGCAAACTCTGCCATACCTGCCTGCTGCAGTTTGGCACAAGGAGGTTCCTAGATGGTGTCGGCTGATTCTTATTTCAGCTCTCGCCAGGGTAGAGAAACAGGTTATAGTTGCTTTTTCTCACCTTTAATTTTGAGACGTTCTAACTTCACCATTTATCACTTCCTGAGAATTTCCTGGAGCAGCAAGATTGATGCACACCAAGTCCTTGGGCTCAAAGAGAGTCTTCTTTCTCAAATTACGCTGCTGTTTTCATAAAGTTCCTACCCCAGGATTCACTTAGTTCATGTTTTTATAGCATTAAAGCCATCTGGTTGATAAGAAAGGGGAGAGGAAATAATTGGTCACATCCTTTATAAGAGAGAACCAGGGAGGCTGGGCATGAACTGCTGTATTTGACCTGTTTGTGCCTCCCAGATTTATAGTTATGGGGAGAGAGTATTTGAACCTATGAACAGATACATACAGATATTAAAGGATTCTAGAGGAATAAAGTTTTTTTCTTCCCGAACTTGTATTCCAAAGATGCAGTAATAACCATTAAGTCCACATTTTGAATCGATATTTTTCCAACAGGAAACACAGAACTGTAAATCATTAAGAGCTGGAATGGGGCTCAATGATGTTCCAACAAAAGGGCCACACTGTCACTATTACATCTTCTTAATTCTTCATTCTGCAAATCAGACACACCTCAGAATCGAGCAAGACACTTCCTATACTAGAATTGCCACACACACACACACACACTTTGAATAAAGATATCTCAATTAAGAGCAAGACTTTTGATGTTAGTAACAAATATGGGTAATGCCCAAAATATGAAACTTAGAGAATTTCTAAGACCTTTTCTGCAAGAGCTTACATGTCAAAGATGCAAGCATGGATCACTAAATTAAACCCCAGGTGGAATCTAAATCAAAACTAGAACTTTGTCCTGCAGTCAGCATACTACTTTTATGAGACATACAAATCATGGGAAAGTTAACAGGGTGTTGTTTTCAAGCCAACCCTATACTAAGGGTATACTTGAACAGATTTTCTACGCTTTCTCCACCTACGAACCTCGAATAAGATTTGGTATTTAATGACAGAATGCTATGGCTAAATTGTCTTATCTATTTTTAAATTTTGGGAGGGTGAAGGGCAGCTCTAACTCATTACAGCATTCTCTGGAACTCTGTCCCCATCAATCAGAACGTTCAATGAATCAGAACCTCTGACCACACTAGACACATGTTTGCTAAATATAGCTTTGCATCAGCAAACACTCAAGCTCAGAATAGTTCACGGAGCTCTCATCTTACCCTTAGACAGTGATTCTTCTAAGATTGTTTTTCCAGGGCAGGCCAAGGCAGGGCAAGGGGCACTCCACGTACTCTTTAGATGGCCATTGTTAAGAGACTGGCCCAAGGTTAAGGGAATCCGACATCAGCCATGCAAACACGCTTATCTTTACTTCTCCAGAGTGGGAACTTAAGTTAGCCATATCTCACATTTCATATGTTATAAGTAATTTGCACTAATGGCCTGACATGCTCTATGGTCCTTGAACCACATCCCATATTACTCAGCCATCTAAGTCTAGCTTCCCTGAATCTCCAGCTTCTCTGAATTAGATGTGGCCAAGTTCTATTAATAGAGAGCAAACAAATTGGTTCTGTCAATCTTCTCATACTCTGGCAGGATAACAAATTTTAAAATTATAAAAATATCTATGTCTTCATCACTCTAAAATTATTACATAACACATGATTTTCTTGTGGAATACAAGTTCATTCTCATCTCTCCTTATCTTCTAACATGCATAGACTTTCAAACTTTGTGATCACATTCAACGAACTATCAAATATGAATCCAGACCAAAATTAAGGGCCTACTATGTGTCAGTGTTACACAAACAGAGAAATGTTTAAGGGGAAAAACCAAGTTTCTCCTTTTAAATCCCAGATGGACAGTCCATAATAACTTGTAATGGTACGTATATAAGTCACTTTAGATAGACTGCAACTGTTATTGCACCATTAGCTCATGATCACTACTCAACATGGGCCTTTGTCCATCACTAGACATTTTTATACCACATGTCCCCTAGAAGGTGCTGATATCCCCAGGTAGTCGAGGTCTTGAAAATATGACTTGATATTATACATATGCATGATGGATTCCAAGACAGCGAGTTTGACAAATTCTTAGATTCTTGGATTATTCACTATTTATGCCTAATCCGACATCCCCTACTACAAAACAATAAATCATAACAATACATATTAGCAGATTTTATAAATTAAGTCACATTTTAATCATCTGGCTTTGTTTAATCCACAAAATCAAGTTCACAGCTTTTTCTAGTCTGTTTCCCTAACCATGTGATCTTAATATATTATCTGAAACCTTTTATGTTTTAAGAAATACATGTTCCACCTTTCATTTTGCAACACAGATTCAACTTCCCTTACATTCCTATGAATGGCTAATGCAGTCACCTCAAAGAGACACTAATGGCATGATAAACTATCATCTCAAAGACTTTTCTAAATAGTAAAAAGGAAGAGGAAAAAAAGGTCATCAAGGAAGACCGTCTCCAAAGTTGCCTGGACTGGCTCTTCCTGAATGCTCCAATCACTGAAACCTTCCTCTGGTGATCACCTTGGCCCGGCACTCTGAACCCTCCACTCCCTCTGCCATCTGTTTCACATTCTGCAGCACTTAGAAGACGGTGCACATAGGGGTCTGAAACTTGTTTCTACTCGTAAGCACACTAGGCCAAGAAGCAGTTCTCAGCCCATGTGCCAGCACCATCCAGCCCTGGTGCCTGTGCCATTTAGAGCCATGGCGGTGACTATCAGTGAAGGTTCATAATATGCATTACAACATCTACACAAAACAGAAATAAGGATTTTTATTTGCTGTGTTTCCTACTCTTCCTTTGGAAAGTTTCCCTTTGGTGATCAGTTCCCTGGGGCTGACCCGCTCAGCCCTGGAAGTGACACAAGGTACTCAGGGATTAATTACCTCATGTTTCACATCCTTTCCCACCTCTCCCATCCCTTACTGTTACTATTTTGGCAGGGATCAAGGGTATAAAGTGTGTCAACACAGCTCTGACATTTCAAGTACCGGGGAGAACTCTAAGGAAGAAGAGTTTCTTCACAGTAATACTAATGCGAAAATCTCAGTATATGATCACATACTTTCTAATGGCCCATACAGGGAATTCCTTAAGTTTCTCTCTGTCTCATGCACACGCGCAAACATACACACACACACACGCACGCATGCACGCATGCACGGTAAAGAGGTCTGTTTTATCCCTACCAGAGTAGAAAACCTTTGCCTCATTGATTACAGTCTAAAAATTCACACTGGCTTCTCAATACTTTCTAGCATGAGCTCAGACACTATTTTAATTGAAATGCCCGGAAGCATTTTTTTAGCTAGAGACTAATCTGACGGCCACTATCCTTGGTCCCATCTATGCTACAGCACAAATCAAATCTGCAGCTGCTTCCTTTCTTCCCACCAAAAGCATCAAAGTTCAGAGCAGCAAGTTCCTTGGAAGCAAAAAATCCAGAACACCCAGGGAAGGTGGCACAAGCTCCTGGCCTGCAGTAATCAAGTGTGAGTACAAGGAATGCTACTTAAAAGGTTGACTATGAATGGCTTGGTGGTTTTCTTCAACTTGGGCAAATCACAGACCTCTGAGCCTCTCATCCACTCTCATTCCTAGAACAAAAAAAGTGTATTTGAAAACTTCTCACTCCTTACTGTCGTCATACTCCTCCCTACTACAATATACTGAGCAAGAAAAACTTTCTCTTTAATCTTCTACTTAACACTAAAATTAAGGGGATCCTATAAACAAGTCAGACAGCCCACATGATGATGGGAAGTTCAGCAAAAGCTAACTGGGTTCAGTAGGGAAATATCTCAGGTTGAGAGAGTTACCATCTCTGTTAGTCAGACCCTAGTGTGAATAAATTAGTGTTCTTCATCAGATGAAAGGCCTTCGATTTCATCTCTGTCTCCTCCAATTGCCATCCAGAATGCTTTGGCCACCTGTGGAGAGAAGTGTGCAACAAATTTCAGGCAACAGCTAAATTTCAGCTCATTTCATATGTCATACTTTGAACTGATCAAGACCTAAAATTCTACACCCTGCCCCTCTCGCCCTCTGGCAACACATATCAAAACCCTTGAATACCCTGACCCAGGATTTCCACTTCTAGAAAATTTATACTCAGGATGTAATCAGTTGCGTACACTGGTGATATGTAAGAATATGTGCAGGTCCACTATTTATAGAAGCAAAAAATTCACATGACCTAATTGTCTAAAAGGGAACTGGATAAATTATGAAACATTCATACAATAGAATATCATAAACCATATGTATTTCCTGCCAAGAATATGTGTTGCGTTGGTAATAACAAAACATAACAAAATAACTAAGAGTTTTCCAGCCCAACAGTTGGGAAGGCAAACATCCTGAGTCTCGATGAAAGTTCCATGTCACTCAACATACATTTGAAAAATCTTGGTTTGACTGCAGCAACTAAATTACTATTGTATACACATTCAATCAGTTATGTTAAAATCCAATGAAAAGTTCACGCTAAGACACTTCAGAAGTAAACAAGTATAATTAATAAACAAGTGCTATAATTCTAATAGCACTGGACCTTTCATATATACTCAATAAATACCTGACTGATTGTCTCACCTTTTCTGCATGCAACTTTCTTTGCTCGTGAGGAAGCGTCGCAGCCTTGTCTAGGGGGAAAATATATCTTAAGAAACTTGTCTAATAGCACAGGAGAATCTGAAGTGTATGGATATTCTAACACTAGAAGATGGGAAGTAGGTTTCAAGACATATGTTCATAGTGTACTCATTACAGCTGTTAAGAAGTATAAGTCTTCCCAAATTTTCCAGATGGGAATGATGTAAATTAGTAAGGATCTTACTGATTCCATGTTAACGAGACACACTAAAAGAAAACAGGCAAGAGAAGAAGGGAGAATGAGAGAATGAAAAGGAACATTTTCTCCAGGGAATTTTTATCAACAGAGGATGGCGAAGTCCCCCAGTTTCTCAAAATAGCTGAGACCAGGGCATGAAATCCAATGAGCAATTACAAAATAAAATCCCATATAAAACTACAGAGCATCAACATGGGAACGTGTTAGACACAATGGATTCACTTACCTTTCATTTCCTTTAATTTGGAAAATAGTCTTTCAAAATTCTCCAAATCTCCTCCACCCGTAGTAAGGCTGGCTAATTCTTGAATATCCAGATCTAACATGGGATCTGAAATAAGTATTCATCACATTGTCACATTTTATTTATATATGTGATAAATACACAGAATCCTAAGGCAATCCTGCTTTGATAAAAGTCACCACTGAATGAGTGTCCAATGTGTACCAGCTTTACAGCTTCACCCTGCTTGGGTGCTAGTGGGCCCTCACAAATTAACAGTAACTTATTTTATCCTTACAATACTGTAATGAGGCAAGGCATATGCTTCCCATTTTAGAGATGAGAAAACTACAGCTCTGAGATGAAGTGACTTGCTCAAGGTTACAACTAGTAAGAGTGATCTTGCATTTAGACTTAGGTGTTCCCAACTCCACTAACGGACAATGATTCCACAATAAATGCCTGAAATTTATACCAGATTTTACTGTACAACAAATATTTTCACATCTATTACTGACAACCATATATGGTGGTTAAGACAGATGTCACTGTCTGCAATTTGCAAATGAAAAAACCTGGGTTTAAAAATGAACTCATCCAAAATTACAGCTATTTGGAGGTAGAGTCGATTTAAATTTCTGTTTTCCTACTACAAATCCTTTACTATTTCTATCTCAGCATGTTGCCTCCTTATCAAAGTTTATTTTTAACCAGAATTTTAACTCATTCTCCACTCCAGGCCAACCACCTCTAGGATGCCCTACCTAACTATCCTGGTCCACACGTCTCCTTCCTTTGAATTCATTCCACACTTAGTGTTTACAGAACTATTTCAGCCCTGACATATGCTACTTTGTACTCTGACATCTCTCCACCATTACTATAATAAATACTACTATAGTAAGACACAGAGTTTACTTTGTGCCTGCATCACTACTCACACCATTGCATTTCATTTTTTAACAGCATTGTGAGGGAAGATTTGTTAACCCTTATTTTATGGAAGGGGATACTAGGGCCAAAGGAGGCTAAATAACTTACTCAAGGTTGTCTCGGTACTAGTGGTCGAGCCATGGCTTGAATCCAGTTGCCCAGGAATCCAAGCCCACAACCTTAACAGTTATATTACAAGGTCTGTCTCTGCATTTTTAGACTGTAAGCTCCCTGAAGAAAAGGATGATAACTTATAATTCTTTGCACCTACTACAATGCCATACAGATAATTTGGTGTTAAAAAATTGGTTAACAAATTTGCTTTAGTTCAATGGGCATGTCATGCTAGCAGCTGGTACTTGGGGCTAGATATAAAAATTTGTGATTTATGTGTATACATGATAACTGAACTGTGGATGTGGATAGATTATTTCGTGCTTATTGATTTGGAATAGGAGTTCAGACGGAATATGGAGGAATGGCAATATTTAAAGGCTAGGTAAAGGAGGGTAATTTTCCAAAGAAAGAAAAAGAATAATTACAGAAGTAGGAAGAAAACTAGGATATGTGTTGGTTGAGTCAAGAAAAGATATTGTTTTGAAAAGGGATTTATCCATAATATTGAATGCTGCCAAGATGAGGACTGGAAGGCATTTATTACATTCAGTGGTATGGGAGTCCTTGGTGAACTGTTTTAGAGGGAAATGGAGGCAAAAGCTAGATGGGAATGTGTTGAGGAGTGAATGGGAGGTGAGGAATGGAAATAATTTTAGTAAAAAAAGAAAGGAAACATGGAGTTGAAGAAGTGTTTTACTTCCGTTGGTTTGGTTTTACATTAAAAAAATTTTTTTTGGAAATAATTTTAGTCTTATAAAAAGGTTGCAAAAATAGTAGAGTTCCAAATAGCCCTTCACCTACCTTCCCTTAGAGTTAACATCTTACATAGCCACATTATAAACATGAGAAGTTAATAATGGTACAGTGCTATTAACTAAACCATAGGCTTCATTCAAATTTCATCACTTTTTCCACTAATATTCTTTTTTTGTCCTATGATCCAATCAAGATTCCTATACAGAACTGAGCTGTCAAATTTCCTTAGTCTTCTCCAATTTGTGACAGTTCTTTAGTCTTTCCTCATCTTTTATGACTTTGACACTTTTGAAAAGTCCTGGTCAGTTATTTTGTATAATGTCCCTCAATTTTGGTTTGTCTCATATTATTAGACTGAGGTTACGCACCTTTGGCAAGAACACCAGAGAAGTGAGTGCTCACTCAGTGCATCGTAATGGAGAGAAGATACCGATATGTCTTATTACTGGTGATAGAACCTTTGCAATTTAAAGTGGTATCTGCCAGGTTGTTCCAGTATTAAGTTACTATTTTCCCTTTTGTTATAAATATCTTGGAAGAGATACTTTTAGACTATGCAAATGTCATGTTTCTTTTCAAACTTCCATCTACTAATTTTAACATCCATTAGTAGATCTGGCCTGCAACAACTATTACTGTGGTGTGTGGCTAATGGTGATTTTCTATTTCCCTCATTCCTTCTACATTAATTGGAATTTTTCCACAAGGAGGAACAGACCTTTCTTTCGCAGTTGTTTTGTTTGTTTAATTATTTATTTATATCAGTATGGCTTTATGAATATTTATTCTATTCCATGGGTTATAGCCCAATACTATATAAATTTATTTTCCAGCTTCAGCCACTGGAAGCTCTTTCAGGTTGGTTCCTCTGCCCTTTCAGTGTGTCCCCTTTCTTTTTTTGAGCACTTTCTTATTTTCTGGCACTATGAGATGTTCCAGGTTTACCTTGCATTTTTCCTGCCTGACTCTGGTACCTTTAACTGGAGAAACCAAGATCTAAGTGCTGAGTGTATCCATTGCTATTGAAGTATTGTTGCATCTAGGCCTTCTCAGTGGATAGAGCTAGGGAAAAAATATATCTATATATATTTCATATATATTTCATATCTTTATATATATCTATGTACTAACACATGCATACACACACGTATATTTTTCTATCACTCTAACCATAAATATACTTTTAAAAATCATGAGTACATACCGATACCTTTAATTTCAGTCCAGCATCAAAAGGCTCATCACAGTCTTCCCCTTTCCTTATCTGTAACTTCTTTGACAGTGAGAAACCTAGCTCTTTATCTCCACTGTATTTTCTTATTTTTTCAACCATAATATATGTAAAATATGTATAATTTCAGAATTTCTAACCCATACCTCTGTGAGAATCAAATTCATTAAGCAAAGTTCAGTATTTCTATTCTTTTATTTTTGTTTTTAGCCTTATGATATCTAGTCAGCATACTGTTTGCCCAAGTTACTTAGGTTAGTTCTTGTCTTCCTTACATCCTTCAGTGTGATTAATGGTTTGTTTTCATGGCAGAGACTTTAGCAGGTTTAAAAGCCAACTGAACCTAATATAATATTGTAGGTCAATTACAGTTCAATAAAAAAAAATAGGAAGAATTCGATTCAAAGGAGAAGACTGAAAAATTATAGAGAAAAAAGATTATATGTAATCTTTTCTTCTTAATATGTTTCTATAACCAATCACTTGAGTTTTCTACATGGATTATTTTATAATCAAAAAAAAATTGTTTAAAAAATTTATTACTGCACATGGGCCCTCTATGGCATAAAAAGAAAATAGAGATGTCAGCAGCTCCCTAACAAAACAACATTTATAGTTATTTCAACTAAGTGTCTCAGCTTTCTGGCTTTTGGACAGCAGATTGGATTCTAGTTTCAGTTTCAAGACCTTCTTGTTAGATACCCTCAGACAAGTTATCGAACTGCTCTGGGCCTCACCTTCATAACTTCTCTGCCAAACTTCATTAACCAAATGAGAAAGTGAATATAAAAGAACTTTAAAAGAACGTGAAAGGGCTTAAAAGGTTGCATTATTCTTGTTACCATTAATTCTGACTACTGTTAAATACTATGAAAAAACTATGGAATATGGAGATATAAAGCTTGTTTCACCCATGGTCCTGTTTTAGCTAAGATGATCTGAATCAAAATCCTGCTAAGAGAATTAGAGAGAAAATGGTACCCGCAGATTTGTATCCAATTTACTCTACCTCCTTTTTCTGATAGCCATCGCCAAGGCTCACATTCACTTGGGGGTACACTATCAATTTTCTTCCCTTGTCCATGTTTGGAGTCAATTTCCCTCTAAATGATTTATGCCCTGATACGTTGGCCATTCCAAGTTCCACAGAGCTGTCTCTTGGCAGCCCAAGGAAGAACTTACCCACAATGTTATCAACCTGAGCGTCTGCTGTGTTAGATGCACCACCCCGAGGATCTAAGAGGGATTCAGTCCTATCTGCTGCTGGCAAACAAGGCTGCTGTTGAGGAAAATACACAGAAGCAATAATTTAATAGTAGGCTACTTCAGAATTAAATCCTAAAGGCTCATACTTCTACTTGCTGGCTGGCTTTCGAGAAGCAGTAATAGAAGCTAGAGATAAGGAGAAAAGGAAGAAGGATCAATGTTACATAAAAAATATAAACGGCTAAAAATTCACTGACTCAGGAGTATTTTCCCTCAAGGAAAAATTAGGAAGTGTTATGATTTTGCTATGGACTATAAAAACATTGTTTGTTTGTTTTGTTTAAGATCCATGTTTTACCCGAAATGTGAAAAAGTACATGATCATATCACAAGCAGCTCAGAGACTGATGAAAAAGATGCCTGGAAAGACGGTGTGGCACTGTCTAATGTTCTCTTGGTTCCAGCACACTGACCGGTGGAAAACTCGAACCAAAGCCCTTGAAGAAAGGGGGCTGAAATCAGTCTATTAGGCTCATTGAGGGTAAGGATCTGGCCTTCAGATTTCTTCAGAGCCTTGTACACAGGAAGTACTTAAAAAGAATCATCAATTTTATTTCATTTTTGAAGATACGAAGAAAACTTTGTTTCAAGGAAATCCTAGCACATTTTTAAAATCCCACGAGCAAGAAAACATGGAACAGCCCAAATTGCCCTGAAAGGGCTTACTGTTCTCATGGTGAACTAGCCTTCTCTCAATAGGTACCAGGTGCAGAGGATCATTTTATATATTCTCCTTTTATCTATTTTCAATATTCTCTGCCACTTCTTAAGTAGAAAAAATAATAATTGGTATAAAGAATCATAGTGACGAGGAGAAATTAAAGCCAAAGAGGAGAAAAGATCCAGGAAAAATCTTTACCTCTGAGTGGCAGGTCTCTGCTGACCCAATGCTATGGTTTGCTCCAGCCAATGAGCTGAGAAGGCTAAAGCCTTGGTTCCTATCTGAAAAGAAAAAAATACAATCATTGAAATTTTTAGTTTACATTTTAAATTGTTAAAATAGCTGTGATGATGAAACAATGGCTATATCCTCATTATAAAAGTTCTAACTACAAAAAGGTTACTATCAATTACCATACTGTCTAAATTCTGAATAATTTTTTAAAATCAGAGAGTATTAGTCTAAGTCAACTATAATGGCAGGGCCATTACAACAAAAGGCCACTCAGCAGTTCTGTTTGCAAAAATTAACAGCACTGATGTTTTAATAGTCACTATGAACGAATATTCCAGTGTTTTAAACAATCGAAAACATTTTTATCTTGTCCTCGGAAACTGAGAGATAATCCAGTATCTTTAAACTTAGATTCTGCTTTTCACTTAAAAAATGCAGAAAGGAGAAAAGCTGGAAATTAATGAAATAAAAAAAATACAATAGGAAAAAAAAACCATTTTTAGAAAATCGATACCAAGGTATTAGCAGGTAAAAAGGAATATCCATGCTTTTTAAAAATAATGTTCTTAATTTTGATATGAGTACACCATTTGCAATTAAGCCTCCCAATACTCTCGAAATTCGTATTTACAATAGAGGACAAATCTTGAGCAGAATGTCTGAATGGATGAAAGTAAAAGCCTAGACCTGAGCTGAGTGTTCCCAGAATCACCTGGGCACGTTATAAACTACCCCAGTATTCAGTAGGCAGTATACTTTAGACTGAGGTAGAATCTTTAGGATAGAGGCCAAAGAATCTGAACTTTAGCAAGAACTTTAGGAAAGTCTTAGGACCAGGAAACTGAAAATAAGACACTGAGTCGAACGTGAAACCCACATTTCAAGAGTCTAATAGTGTGGAAGTCAAAGAACTTCTATTTCAAAAAGACAGCTTCTTCCCCCCTTGCCTTTCCTCTCTCTATCCTTTCCTAAAACAATTCTCATCTTTCTTTACACCACCTACCAACTTCTGTCCTCTTCCCTGCTAGCTGAAACCTGTTGTCAGATGCTCAGTCACATAGAGGTAGCAAAGAAGGAAAACCACATGCAGTCTCCGTCGTCCTTTCTTGCACCTGAAGATTTCCCTTTTAAACTGGATGAAGCCCCTATGGTGGCAAGCTGCATCTAGGCCTGCACCTTGTTACAGTCTGAGCTCTCACCACATGGGCAGTTGCCTGACCTACTACTGCATGCAGCTATCAACCTAGTACCCAAGCTTTGAAGGTTTCAGTCCTAACAGCCTGCTGCTGCCCTGCTGCTTTTCCTGCTCCAAAACCTCAACAGTGGCAGCAGGGCCAAAAGTGCTCATGCACTCCAGGAGATCCCTTTCACCTCCTCATCCAACTTGTTCATTCTGCAAAAGACTCTCCAGGCCAAATGCCTGAGTGTGCCCCACCCAAGGACTAGGCGCTAAGGTTTCATCAAGGTAGGCTGTGGAGGCTCAGAGGCTGAGAGAAGCAGATCCATGTGATGATGCCCGACACTGATGGTTTCAGAGCCTGGGGATATTTGTTCAAACATCAACATAATTCTTTTTGGTCAGTGTGCTACAGATTTTACAGCACCTGTATGCAGTTATGCAATACTCAGACAGGGATTTCACATGTTTTAAGGATACAGGAGGGTTCTTATACTTTAGGCTCTTTTTACAAAAGGCACTATCTGTATAATAGAGTACTGCTGTAAGAGAGCACTTACTTTTATTACTGGAAATAACTTGGACTTTAGTAATTTTCAAATCCAATTCACAAATCTCTCCATATTCCACTTCCACAGTTTATGTTTTTCCTCTGTCGGGTATTACCTAAACTTGGCAGGCCATACTGCATGCAGGTCCATGAAGAATAATGTGATACAATGTCAGCTTGGGCATGTTATTAGACCAAAGCAGTCTGTTTAAAATGCCTCATTCTTTACAGTGGCTGCCTCCAAGAAGGGGATCTGGGATGGACAAGAGTTAGAAGGAGCCAGACTTTCCACTGTATACCATGTACCTTTTGACTTTTGCTCCATGTTCACGTGTTTATCTAAAGAGATTTGTTTTAATTTAATGATTATATGTTATGTGTATTTTGTCATAATAAAAAACTTGAATGCCCCAATTTTAATAATGGATAATATTATTTAAAAAAAAAAAAAAGCCAGAATGTTGGGAAGAGAACTGGGCTATTGGTCAGAAAGTCTGGATTTTATTCTTGGCTCTGCCTACCAGTGTGATCTCGGACAAACTAATCAATCTTTCTGTGCCTCGATTTTCTGTTCTGTAAAATAAGAGGGTTGCTATACATGGTTAAGATCCAGTCTGTTCTAGAAGTTTGTGATTTTATAAAGAGGCATTCTATATGCTCTCTTGACAATAACTTTGAATCAGCTGGGCTTAGATATTTTTTTAAATTGCAACTAGAGAGAAAAACAAGAACCTTAAATTTCAGGATCCTTTTAAGCTTCACAGATAACTGAGTTTATAATTAGGTTTCAGGCTACTTATAATAAGGTGGAAGGACTTTTTCTTCCTCATTATTTTCTTATAAACAAAAGAGAATTTAGTCAACTAACAAGAGAGATCACTAAGTTCTAGTGCAATATTTATATTTAAAGGAAGTTAGAAACTTATAAATTCTCACAATTAGAAAATTCACTTTTGTTTATCCAAACTGACTGTTTGCTCATTAACGGCGCTTAAAAATCTTGGATTTTATTTTATACATCTATGGTTTTAAAGAAACTCTCCATTTTGCTTAGTTCAATGTTTAGCAAAATTCCCATGTGCACCCATTGTAAAACTATCCTTATAGGAAAGGATTACATAAATCTTATTTGCCAGATTTTTCTCCCCAGGATTCAAGGAATGGAAATGTTAATTGACTTTAGCATCCCTGGTTTTATTGATGCCACAAAATACTAAGCTAGGAAGGAATAAATTAATCTACCTATTCAACTGATTCTTCTGGAACTTCAGGTCTCCAGAAAGGGGAAGTAAAGTGATATAAAATACATAATTCTGGAAGGCACAGTAAACATAATAAACTCTGGTTCTAAAAACTTCTAATTCCTTTTCAGTAGACTAGAAAATTGGCGCCACTGGAATAATAGATAAAAATAACAGTATCATGAAAAAAAGATCCAGTGGTGCTGGTCATTAGCAAAGAATTCTTCCAAGAGGTGTCAGAAACAAAACTATAGCCTCTAGAATAAAGATCTGAAATGGAAAATTCTCAAGCTCTGGGGAGCAGCTTTTATTTATTTAATTTTTGATAAGATGTTTCAAGAAAACTTGAAATATATGAATTATATGGATATCATTTTACAAATCTAAAGGTACACTGTTATTTCAGAAATAAATTCATTTCACATAACAATTTTGACATACATTCCATGAGACAGAGAATTAAAAACCTAGGCAAAAATGGAAATTTTAATATGGATAAAAGGGAAAGTCATTCTAAAAAAATTATTTTTTTTCCTCCTAATTTTTCTGCTCTTATCCACTATTTTATGAAGGCAATATAATAAGCATATAAATTTGGAGATAAAGGCTTGGATATGAATCTTAGCTCTGCAACTTACTGTGTGGTCTTACACAAGTTATGCCCTCTCTGTGCCTCAGTTTCTACATTTATACAGAGAGTATAACAGTACTTACCTTGCAGAACTACTGTAAGAGTTAATAATAATAGTTCACATTTACTGAGTGCTAACTGTGCAAGGGAACATTCTCGGTACTAAACATACAATACTTCTTTAATCCTCACAACCAAAATATGTCTCTATACACAAATATACACAAATAGAAAACAACATTATCTCCTTTATTATCTTCTTTTACGGAGGATTTATTTTATTATATTTTACAGAGTAAACTAGAGATTAAGTAACTTGTCCGAAGTCACATAGCTAGAACCTGAACATGAAATCCAGAACTCTGGATTTAAGCCCAGAGGTACCATGTAAAGAGTAAAAGTTGAGACAGTTAATGCTTAATATACAAATACTAGAAACAACAGAAACTTGGGACAAATGCAAAAAGACGTCTTTATTCACATATAGTTCTTTTGTCAGTAATCCTTCATTATGTCCCCAATTTAGACTGATTTCAACTGAACTGAGCTAAACAGCTCAGAACTGAATAATTTATCAGATACCTTAATGCTTCTCATTAACTAATCCCAGCCCAGCCCCATAACTCCCGGAGGCATTTATTACGTAAAACTAGTGGCAGACAGGTGGTTAGGCCCTACTATCCCTTCACTATCCCTCAAGTACATGTAGACAAGGGCTTCTCAAGCTCAGCACTATTGACATTTGAGGCTTCTTTGTGTATGGGGATGGGTCCTGTGCAGCACTGCCAAATGTCTCCAGAGATGGGAGTGGGGGGCACAAAAATCACCTCCAATTTGAGAACCACTGATATAGATCTAGTAATTAGGACAGGAAAATTTTTGGTTAAAATTGTCAGGTTTTAAGTCATTTCTTCAAAATATTTTCAATGAAAAAAGAGAATAGAAACATTTAAAAGATTCCATATCATCTCTTGTCAGCATTATAAATATCCTCTCCCTACTTTGGGAAACTTCCCTAGATGACTTTAACTCTTAATCGCTTCTCCTTCAGTGCCATTTGCCTTTGTTGCCCTTACTGTTCAATTAGCCCTTTAGAGAACACGCTAGTATTAATACTTGTCTGAAGTCTATCCGCCATCCTTAACTGTATTATAAACTCCTGGCAGGCACAGACAATAACTAAGGATTCTTCTACTTTCCATGGCTCCCAGAATAGTGCAAAGTATACAGTGGGGATGTTGAAATGTCTACTGACCGCCTCAAAGGACTGTCAGACAAAGGCCACAAGAATTAGCTAAACAGAGAAGTTTTTTTTAATTCAAATTTATATATACCACTCACAATATTAAGAAAGAATTTCCATGAAAAAAAAAAACGCAAAATGCCTTAGATGATCTGCTATATATTTTCTGTATTCATATTTCAGCTTTTTTTCTTTAAAGCGAGAATCATTGGGTGAAGTGGGTAAAGGTGATCAAATATATGGTAGCTGAAAGAAACTAGACTCTGGGTGGTGGTCACACAATATAATATACAGATGTCAAATGATAACGTATACCTGAAAATTATATGATTGTATTAACCAATGTTACCCCAACAGACTTAATTTTTAAAAAAAAATTAAAAAAAAAATAAAGCAGCAATTATTTGGCATCATCTTAAGTTTAAGTTTCTATCATAAGTTTTCTTTACATCCTCCTTCTCTCTCCACAAAATATTTCCTTTTCCATCTGTATGTGATAAACATGACCAAACTTACCATAACCATAACTAAGACACTTCAACTTACAGAGAGAAACTATACCTATTTTTGAATGACATTTTTTAATCACGCCATACTATTTACATAAAAACTTATTTTAAGCAGTACTCCACCAGAAATGATTTCACTAGTATTAGGGAAATAAGCCTACACTTTCAGATCACATTCCACTTCTGCTTGACAAACTGAAATGTTTTTGAAATCAAAAAAGAATAAAGAGTTGATTTATTCTCTTTTACTAAACTATCGCTTGAAAAGGATAAAACTTTGAAGAATATTATTTAATTAAAACAGCACTTATTTAGAGAAATAGGCTTAAGCACTGTATCTGGCTCCAACATTGGCTCTGCACTAAGGAAAAGTGAATCTATGCTCTCCCTATGACGCCTACTCAAAAGTCAACAGTTTCTGCTAATCCTTGAATATATAATGAACCTGACCAGAAAGGAACCTGACAATGTATTTTCCTGATTGTAAACAATATGTTCATTGCAGAAAATCTTCAAAATAGGAAAAAGTATAAAGAAAATTCAATCACCAAAGATGGCAATCGATACTTTGGTATACGTCCTCCTAGTCTTTTTTTCTATGCACACATATACACAAATTCTTAAACTGAACCAAACATCAGTACTGTCTTTTCCAAAGTTCTTGTAAAAGAAACTTCACAGTAATTCCAATAATGTTTCCATTGTAAAGTCCTATCTCTTGAAGCACACTTGAAAATTCCCAAAGGAATGTTTAGAATCGAGTCAAAATATCATTTAAAACCGAGTGCGGAGAATTATGAGAGCAATGAAACAAAAACTTTAATTTGAAGAAAAAGATGACTTTTCTTATGTGGTTCATAACCAGCTCTAAAAATAGTTCCAAAGCAAGAATACCAAAAATGTTTTTCAAGGTGGCCACAGAAGGAGGCTTGCAGTGATTCTAGGGTGACTAATCTGAAGCGATTTCCCACCATTCATTTGCTTATGGACAATTTGGGGCATGACTTCTTAAAACGAAGTCTCACCATTTTACTCACACATTTACTCCCTTCCATCTTCTCTAATTTTTCACAATTCCCTCTTCCCTTTTTCTCTTACAATACATTCCCCTCCACCAAATTATGCCTTCTACACACACACACACACACACACACACACACACACACACACACACACACACAGGGAGAGAAGACACAGAAGAGATAGACAGAGAGAGGGAGAGTGAGGAGGAGGAGAGAGAAATCAATATCTTATTTTTGACAACATTCAGATAACTGTCAGAGGTTACTAAAATCATTTCTTCAGTACCACAATATCAGGTGTGGAGGATTAAAAAAGTGTAACTCACTCTGACTCAAGCAACTCAGTTCCATAGAATCTAATCTTGGTATCGTTCTATCCTATCTTACAGATTAGGAAACTGGGGTCCAGAGACCTGATGCCACCTTCTCAAGATCACCTAGGCAGAGACAGACCCCACTAGAACTCTCTTCATTAACCATTTTTCCTCTCATTAATTTGATGTTTTATTTTCTGTAACATTAAATCCAAATTTTTAATCATCATTTTTCTCTCTTTTTAAAATTTATATTATAGGCATTAGCCATCTACTTTCTCAGGAGAGTAGCCCAGGTGTCAGGTAGCTGAAGAGATCTTGTGTTTTTGGTACTCATTTCTTGCCACCACTCTGTATATCAGCTGCAAATGATTCCTTAAACTGTAATCAGGGATTTCTCCTGTGGTATCTTGTTATTAAGTAAATTCGGGGGAATTTACTTAATAACAAGATACATAAATTAATAGAGAATCAATTCTTTTCATTTATAATGGGAAAACTCCATATGAAAGAACTGTTGTTTCTACTATTAAAATTCCACTTAATCCTTACCCACCTGTGTCACTAGAGATTAAACTATAAAAATAAACACTCTCGGGGCTTTCAAAATCCAATCTCTACAATTATTGTTTACCACTGGGGGATCAAAGTCACAACTCTAATATTTGTTTAGTCTAATCCCTCCTTTACTGATTAGAAACAATAAAAGATCATAGAGTTTCTCTGCCTTGACCTTCACTCAGCAGTGGTATTTGTAGAAAGGCCCAGTGAATACCCAAGAGACATGGAGTACAGACTAACTAAATCCTCCACAGCCCTCATAAGTGCTCAGGTAACAAATTCCAGCATGGGATCTTTGGGGTAAATTAAACTGACACTTTATAAACGAGGACATTATGTATAATGCTACCTTCCTATGGGAAACAGTAAGTGACAACTTCATCTGAAAAACAAAACGACTCATCAGGCTTTAACTAACCATCTTTTCTTTGCCCTTAAAACCAAGTCTTATTTACCAAGTGCCTTCCAAGTTCAAGGCACAATACTGAGCATGATCCCTAGATCATTTAACGATGACAAAATATTTTACAGATAGGCTTTCTGATGTACCAGAGAAATGGAAAGAGAAGGCAATCTCACTGGAGACCAAAAGGGTGGGGAGAATCAACTTTTAAAATCTGTCACATTTGGCATGAAGCACTGACCCACGGTTTCTCCTTTCATGATGATAATAGGGGACATTATCAAATTATGTAAGATAGACCCAAACAGTAGGTCTCCACATCCATAAGCCTGGCTTTGATAGGGGCTGAGGGTAACTCAAGAAGGCAACTGAGATTCTTATTCACATCTCATTTCCTTTGCTTTCAGGTCAAGGAAATGTAAGGCAAGACAGCATAGGAAATATTATATAGTGAGCAAACTGATGTGGATGGAGACATCTAAAAAGCATAGCCTAACTGTAAAGGCAGTCCTATTCACTTCATTTTCTGAACCATTCTGATGTCATGTCTTTAACTCATATATAGTAGAAACTCTGACTTCCCTAGAAGTTTGATCTTTACAATGAATAGATACAATGATATCTGGAATTTTCTCTAAGGCAGAGCTTAGTATATACAACCAGATCCAGTGTTTCTCAACCATTTTCATCACGGCCCCTAAAGGAAACACTCCTGTTGCCTTCTCTACTCATAACCAATAGTCTGACACCAGATGTACGTTTTTTTCCCCACACCAAGCAACTTTCCAGTTCAACTGGGTGTTCAACAATTTAATTCAATTCTGTCACTAACTGCCCAGAGTTAGCGCAGGCTCCCCAGGTTCAGGACTCAGTCCCACAAGGCTACCCTCCTCCACCCCCACTTCAGACACCAACTTCAAGTTTCAGATTCTCACCTATACTTCTGACCAACTGGCTATAAATCCGGTGTTCCCACAACCCCCTCAAATTCAATAATTTCCTAGAACGGCTCATAGAACTTGGAAAACAGTTACTTACTAGATTAGCAATTTATTATAAAAGAATATAACTCAGGAACAGCCAGGCCTAAGAGATTTGCTAAGCAAGAAGGTATGGGCACAACACCCTCCCAGCACCTTGATGTGTTCACCAACCTAGAAACTCTCCAGAACCATTGCTTAGGGTTTTATGGAGAATTCCAATAAGTAGGCGTCATGTCTGAATTAATCACCTTGGTGATTAACTCAACTGACAACCCATCTCCCCTCCCAGGTCAGGGGGGTGGGGCTGAAAGTTTCTACCCCCTAATCACATGGCTGGTTCTCCTAGCAACCAGAGATATTCCAAAAGTCACTTCATTAACATAAACCTCAGGTGTGGGTGAAAGGGGCTTGTTATTGAATAACAAAAAGTGCACCTTATACCTTTATTGCTCTGGAGCAGTTTCAGGATCCAGGTCAAAAACCAAATATTAATTTATTATATTACATTAGGAGTTCTGTGCCAGGAATTGAAGATACACTGCCTGCTGGGCCTTTTTAGACCTTTTTGCCCGTAATAATGACATACCCACTCCACTGAAATGTTAATACTACAGACATACTGCATATATGTTTACATATTATATGTATATCTGTGCTTTACACATAAAAAAGAGAAGTATTTTTTACCCCTCCCCAAGAATCAATTTTCACTCCTTTGGGGGTGACGGTGCCTATTAAGAATGTATGCCTTAGCTTATGAAAAAAGACATTGGTAAAGCCAAGAATATAAAACTAGGTTATTATAAGTTAGCCCAGAAGTTGTGTCCCCATATCAGGAAAATTTATAAATCTCTTTCTAGAATAACAAATTGCCTACAATTGTAGTATTATAACCTCTTTGCTTTTACAATGTAAAATTAAACAAAAACACACTGAGTATATACTACATACAAATAAAGTCTTAAACTTAAGAGATTATGACACTAAGTAAATAATTTAAAATAAGCTATCTTTTAAGTATTATATAAGTATTTATTACACTAATTATCCAGGAGACTTATCTGTACTTTGGATTAAATGCAGAACAATGGGATAGAGTTAGTATCAATACCATTTCAGACAGCCTTTCAAAAAGGATTTAAAATGCAATAAGCAAAAAAGTCCAAAATCTCAGATAAGATCATTACTTCTAGTCTGTCTCATTAAAATCTTACTCATGCCAGAACACCTACACTGAGGGGGTTCTGTAGGGAATGAACTCATCTGGCTCTGCCAATAATTTCCCATGCAGCCTGGGTAAGTTATTTAACCGCTCTGTGTTCATTTCTCTAATCATTTCTCAGCCAATAATGTAAATCAACACACAGTAATGGAAAAATACACAACACTCCAGGTCAGGAGACCTGCCCTCTGGTCCCACTTTAGCTACTGACTCACTGTGTGAATATGGGCAAGTCACCTCCCCTTTCTCAGGCCTCATTTTCCCAACTGTATAAGGAAGACGTCATACCAGATGCATGCATGGAGATTGTACGTTCTAAAGGCCTGCACCTGGCTAATTCACATATACTAGCATACCAAACAAAACAATGCCCCTTATTAAATTCTATAAAATTCAAGAACATGTAATCTGAGTCAGCCCAGTCAGTACTAGACTTAATAGAAAAAATACTGCATAGAAAAATATTGGAAGAAAAATATAATTGCTGTCCAAGATAATAGTCTTAAAAGTTTAGGACATGTAACCTTCCTAACTTGAATTAGGTACAAGTGTCATCCATAAGAACTTGTAGCCCTCTTTTAACCCATATCTATTTAATGTCTGAATCATCTATTAGTATAGTACTCATAAATTATCTCCTGCTATGTTCAATAATGCCTTCATTTTATTTGTAATTGGTAAACCATTTTAAACTTTAGGGAATGTTCCTAAGTTATAGCAGTCTAGGATCTGGGAAATCAAGTCCATATTTACCAATACATACTCTATACTACAGATTCCAATTAAATCCCTTCTCGGCTTTGGTTTTTTTCAAACTTATTAGACAATCTGCATTCTTCCCATTCCCTTGATCACTTCAGTAGCCCTTAGCTAAATCTTTTCCAATTCCTTTGGAACTTTCTTCACCTCCTAGGAAGAGTAGGAAAAGAATGATCAAAATGAAAGCCAGTAACAGGGAGCAGCACAGAAAATATGTCACTGAGAGGGAAAATTTTCACCACTGTTCTCAGGTCCATGATACAAAGCAAAATAAATATCCCTTTCCCAAACTACCAGCATAAAAAGATATTCTATCTGCTGAGAATTAACAGGACAGTTCTTTGATTTCTATATGCAATTAACTGCTTCTAAGACTGCTTCACAAAGTACTGAGACACCTGTTATTTGAAGTATTCGAACAAAAAGGGTGAATGATCTCCTGTCAAGTATGCTACAGTTGTCATTCCTGTGTTGAAAAGAACAAATCAGCTCAAAAGTTCCTAACAGTTTTCTATCCCAATGCAGTTGAGAGATACGTCATTCTACCAACCAACTCGTAATACTGGCTTACTAGTTAACGTGATTGTCAATGGGAGCAGGGCAAATATCTCCAGATGGTGTGTGTAGCATTTGATATGCACTCCCATGCCCCAAGTGGGTCTCAGCTGAGAATCACTGGATTAAATTACTCCTAAAATCTCCTCTGAATATAAAAGCCTACTAATATTCTCATAGACTATCTTTATTTCAAGGCCAGTGTCTAAGAAACTTTGCTACCATCATCCAACCATTTCCCTTATTTCTTCACAATTTTAGTTACTGGCTCACTGCCATTTCCTCCAATACTACTTCGTCTGAATTCTTAGAAAGTTCCATATAAATACAGATGATCCTTCTAACAATCTGACTCTCAGTTCACTGAATTTCTGTTTTACCAATGTTGTTCTCTACTCCACTTAAACCATGTATTCCCATGATCATACTCTAAGAACTTATTATTACCAATAATAACCTCTCCATAATCTCACTTTCATGCATTCCATCACTAACCACCACCTATCCTTCCCTATGGTATCTCAACCCAACTATCCTCCAACTCCACTGAGACCTCAAAACTAATGCCTTTTCACTGAACCTCTCTCCATTGATTTTCTCTCTTTCTTGCCCAGCTTAAATTCCATGGTCAATCATTACAATTATTCTCTTATGTACACTACCTAATCCCTTGCCTCTCTCTTGCTGTGATACCCTTGCTTGGTAAAAGAAAAACTAATTACTCCACGCCTGCACTGATACAGCTTAATGTAGCTGGGGAACACACACACACAAGTGTGCGCGCGTGCACACACACACACACACACACACACACACACACACACACACACACACACACATGCCAGAGATAACCCTCCCTTCTAGAACTGTTGTTACTGTTTTACTCTTAATTTATCATACACTTTTGGTGGTCTCTTTCCTATGTTGTTGAATCATATTTCTTTACAAAATCTGGAGTTCATTCTCCTCCTCCTCCCTGACGTTTCATTTTTCTTCTCTTTTCTCAAATCCTAACACTACTTCCCTTGGGCCCTCAATTTATAACCTGACTCCCTGCTTCACTGAGGATACTGAAGCAATCAGAAGAAACTACACAGATGTACCACATCTCCCCACCTAGCAACATCTGCACCCATGTACTATCTTCCTCTTTCCACAGATTTACTTTCCTCCTCTTATCCAAAGCCAATCCCTCTATCTGTAGAGCCCACTCAATCTCACTTATTCAAGGATATCACTCCAGCAATTCTCCCTTCTCTCTACTTTATCAGTTTTTCACTCTACTGGATCTTTCACTTCAGCCTACAAACATCCTGCTCTTGTTCTTACCTAAAAAAAATAATAATAAAACTCAACCACACTCTTCTCACTAACTCCCAACTATTTCTTTGCTTCTATTTGCTGTGAAATTTTTCAGAATAGTTTATAGTCACCATCTCAATTTCTCTCATTCTAATCTCTCTTAAAACTACTTCACTGAAATTGCTCTCTTTAAAGGCACTAACAACCTCCACACTGCTAAACCCAAAGGTCAATTCTCAATTTTCATCTTACTTGACTTATTAGCAGCATCTGGCATGGCTGATTACTGTTTCCACCTTGACATTCCATTTTTGCTTGGAGAACTCTACACTCTTGGTTTTCTTACCTCACTGATCATACTTTCTCAGTCTCCATTGCTGGTTCCTTCTCTTCTCCCTATCCTCTTGATGTTAGAATGTCCCTGGGCTGAGTCCGTTCTTGGTCCTCTTTACTACACTTACTCCTTTGCTGATCTCATCCAGGCTCAAGATTTTAAATGCCATTATATGTCAAACTCCACACATCTATCCAAATGGCTACTTGACATCTCTACTTGGAAGTCTAGTAGCCATCTTAAAGTTAACATGTCCAAAATTGAATTACTGATATATCACCCTGCTCTTCAAAGTCTGCTTCATCTGTAGTTCCCGCATTGCATTTGACGGCAACCTATCCTCCAAAACTCACAGGCCCAAATCCTGGAGTCCTCCTTGACTGCTCTCTTTTTCTCATACCTTACATCCAAAGTATCAGGAAATCATGCTGGCTCTACCTCAAAATATAAGCCTAATTTGACCTTTAATTTATTTTTATTTTTCAATTAGAGTTGACATTCAATATTATTTTATATTAGCTTCAGGTGTAGACCATAGTACTTAGACATTT
Organism: Pteropus medius; assembly: GCF_902729225.1. Classification (NCBI taxonomy): domain Eukaryota; kingdom Metazoa; phylum Chordata; class Mammalia; order Chiroptera; family Pteropodidae; genus Pteropus; species Pteropus medius. Next base: position 11,486,199 of record NW_024342473.1, on the reverse strand, counting down.
ATATAATTTACAAAGGGGTCCCCAAAGTAACGAGTACCCACCTGGCACTGTACTTATTTATTACAATATTACTGATTATATTCCCTATGCGTGACTATTTTGTATTTTGTGACTATTATATTCCCCATGACTATTTTGTAACTACCAATTTGTACTTATTAATCCCTTCCCCTTTTTCATTTATCCACCTCCCATCTGGCAACCATAAAAATGTTCTCTGTATCTGCAAGTTAGTGGGTGTGAGGTGGTATCTTGTTGTGGTTGTGATTTCTCCAGTGGCTAATGATGTTAAGAATCATGTGTTTACTGGCCATTTGTGTATCTATTTGAAAAAATGTCTATTAACTCCTTTACCATTTTTAAATTGGGTTGTCTTTTTATTATGGAGTTATAAGAATTCTTTATACATTCTAGATGCTAGATCCTTATCAGATATATGGTTTACAAATACTTTCTCCCATTCTGAGGGTTATCTCTTCCTGAGCATCCTTTAAAGTACATAAAT